>NW_026000016.1:26731193-26784430 GCF_001458135.2 Marmota marmota marmota | reverse complement strand
AATAAAAATTGAAAAAAAAAAAAGATAAAAAAAATTGCCATTTGTTTTGGAATAAAGACAGCTTTCTAAATCCAGGTAGGTTATCTACTGTAAATCTACAGCAAACATCATGCAACGATGAACTTCTTGAAGTCTGAGAGACTTACTAAATCAACACTGCACTGGAAAGCCAGACCACATACTTACTGGAAGGCAATAAAAATTAAATGGGATATAAATATTTGAGAAGAAAGGGTAAGATTTGCATGTCATAATGTAGGAGATGCTGTGGTGTCCACCCAGACCACCCCTTTTCAGAACGGAGCAGTCAGTTCCAGCTGCTATGAATGCTGATGGATGAGAACTCATAGTTGAGTCTCCTCTTGTGGTGGTGGCTCTTGACTACAGAGGACTGCCTTCTCAAGGCCAGTTCTTGGATGTAGTCTATATGCAAAGATTGGCTAAAGTGAGGATAGCTAAAGACTCACCCCAAATCTGCATCCCTGCAGGTCTATGGCAGCTCTTTGGAGGAAGCCCTAAGGCCTCTGTTAAGACAGCATGGTAGGCTAACTTCTCCACTGGTCAGTTTTGACTTTCTTTCTCCCAAAGCGATTGATTCCAAAAGAACTTCTTGATAAACTTTCTTCATGAAAATCTTCATTTCAGAATCTGCTTCTGAAGGGACTTGACCTCAAACACAAATTGAGGATTTCATGATCTAATTTAACCCCTCTTAAATAAATAAACGACATATTAGGATTATAAGATGGTCTGCAAAAGTGGTTACAACAACCTGGGAAGGGTATGAGGGAGAGGAAGATGGAGAGAATGTGGTTAGTAGACACAGGGGTGCAGATAGGAGAAGTAACTTCTAATGTTCTGTAGCCCAGCAGACACATCTAATTAACAACAATTGATCGACTATTTCAGAAAAACAAGTAGAGGGGTTTTTTTAGTGTTTCCAATACAAAGAAACAATAAATATCTGAGGAGAGATATATCAGTCACCCTGATCCAATTATTACCCATTATATACCTGTATTAATATGTCACATTACATCTCACAAGTATGTAAATTGTTTATGTGTCAATTAAAATTAAAAGGACACAACATACTCAAAGAGATGAAGCCTCAGCTTACTGGAAAAAAAAATGAGATGATCTATCAAAATCACCAGTAGACTAATACAAGATCATTGCACAAAAATTTATAGTTTTTCTTTAGTGAACAAAAAACAATTAGAAAATAGCATTAATAAAAATATCTTGCAATGGCAGCAAAAGTATAAAATATCTAGAAATCAAGCTAATAAAACACACAGGACCTTTATGAAGAGATTCTAATAATTTTAATTGAAAGATATTGAAGTAGATCTGGGTAAGTGGAAAGGAATATTGTAGACACCTCCATTCTACCATGCCTGGGACTGATAATTGGTCAGGGGAGTGTAAAACATTTTGTAAGACATGGAATAATTGAAGAAAACCACCAATGTAAAACTAAATATTTTATTGCAACTTTCAACATCAATTGATTTTTATTTACATTTTGTTTTGCTATGGAGCTGAGGTCTTATGTTTAAGCAAATTATTGATTAAAGTTCCTCTTGGATCTTTCTTGCATAAGTCATATTAATGGAAGCATCATTTTGGATGTCTAGTTTCATTTCCTTTAAAGTGAAACTTAGTTAAAAGTATTGCTGAAGCAATCTGAGAGAAGACATCTAGAATTTCACAATTTGCTTACACGAACAGTTGTTCAATTTCTCACATTTAATTTTATCAAGTTCCCTTTTCAAGCCTTTCTAAAACATTTAGTTTAGCTTTGATAGGAGCAATAACTCTCTATTTTGCAGTTCATTGGTTTGTGTAATATTTAATCAAATTACATAATAATATTAAGTAGTGCAGATGTTATGAAAGGATATGCAAGCTTTCAACTTGATTGGTGAGAAATGAAATATGTGAGTATTGTGGGAGTGATCTGTCTGGGTGCATTCAGAGTGCCATGGGTGTCAGGAAGTATGTGTCAAGTTATTTGGTCGTGGGGTGCTTGGTTCAATATTGTAAAAAATGTCAATTCTTTAAAATTGTCTTATAAATTTAATTTGATAGTGAGAATTGTCATAGAACTTTATAAACTAGTTTTCAAATTTATATGTAAGAATTTTAATAAAGATAATTGATAGAAAGCCAAGAAAGAGTATTAGTCTTTCTAGATATCAAAACATGTGAGTCTATAATATATAACAGTCAATGTGAAATAGGAGAGTAAAGAAAAATCCATGCATACATAGGAATTTGTATTAAAAAATTACACTTGAAAATAAGAGGAAAATTATGTTGGGACAATTGGTTCTTCATACTGAAAAAATAATTTCAATCTCTTCACATTTTATGCAAGAAAATCTCCAACAAGTAGCTTAAAGACCAAAATGTTCATGTGTGTGTTATAAAACCTCAAGGAAAAATGTCACAACCAATAAAAAATCAAAGGAAATATTGAAACGTTTGAGCATATTAGAAAGGGAAAGAAAACTTTTATATAACCAAAAACAAAAATCATAGGCAAATATGGAATATAGGGAACAGACTTGGAGATTTTGTTACATGCATCCCAGAAAAAAATATTTGTACCTTCTATATGTACAAAAAGTACAGACATCCTAATAGAAAAAAAAACAGGTAAAGTCTACCATGGGTAAATACACAATAAGAGAAAACATTTTTTGAAAAAATAAAAAATAAAAAAGATGCTTAATTTAAGTACTTATTAGGAAAATGTAAAATAAAACAATAAGTGAGATCATTTTTATCTTTCAAAGTAACAAAAATTACATAAATAAATAAAATTAAAGAATAATAAGTATTGGGAATCCATTGTGGCTGAAAGAACAACTTAGTATACCACTTTGGAAGGCAACATAGCAATAGTATATGAAACAAAAAAATGCACATATCTTGTAATTTCTCTTTTTACATCTAACCAATACTTGCACATGCATGTAATGAGGCAGTTAAAAAATGTTCTTGGAATAATGATGAATTAAACAACCTATAAATAATGGAATAGTCAATGATTACATTATTAGACATATGCTCTATAGCAGTTAAAAAGAATATGGATCATTAAATAGTAATATGGAGAGGGCTAAATATAATTTTTGAGTAAGAAAAGTATATAATTGACACATATACTAGCATTCTGTATGAAAGATTGTGTAAGATTGAACAAATAAATAAGTTTAAAAGTCAGAACAGGACTAGCTCTAGAGATGAGTTAACATTAAAGAGGAATTTAAATTTATTGACTATGGCTTTTAAAAAATACTATATTTAGTCTTTTCAGTGTAACTAAAAACTAATTTTAAATAGTGTCAATAGATATACTGGAATTACAATCTCCTTGAGGACAGGATATATATCTTTGTACTTCCAACAGAAGTACAGTGCCTGACATGGGGTAGCATTCAATAATGTTTGATTAAATGTTGAAAGAAATGAATAATTAGTAAATGAATGGTTAGACAGACGAGTAGGTGGGTGGATGGGGAAGTAGTGAAATGGCAGTATGACTTGAAGTATCTAATTTTTGTTTTTAAGCCTGATTACCTTTCTACTAATGCTTTCTTGAGAATGATGACGGTTGGTATAAGAGCCAGCTACATTTTTAGTCTGGACTGTTGGGGCCTAGGTAGGTGCTCAGTCCAAAACAAAGCCCTCCTATGCTTTATATTTAACAGGCTCCATTCTTATTTGTGTACCAAGAGTGGTTTGAGAGGGACAGCATCTAAGGATGAAGTTTTAAAATTGGTTCTGAGGTTCTGGGGGTTGACTTTATTATCTGGTTAGATTTAAAGATACTTAATATCTCCATTTCCAGACATGAAGAAAACAATCATAGTTTCTGGCATGAACTGTCAGAGAGATATACAAAACGTTATTATTGGATGCTCCTAAGCAAAGACTTGTAATAAGCAAGGATCAGGATGAACATGTAGATAATAGTTTTGCTTGTTTTTGCCAAACTAACGAGTATGGTGAGATTAACAGTTCGTTACTTAATGTTGCTGGACAAATTGGGAAAAGGACAGGATGAGCTCAGGGATTTGAATTTCCAACTCAAGTACCACATAAGTGATCTGAAAGTTTCTATGTTTTCCCATTGAGATTTTTTTCTTTTTAATCTACTAGAGCTGCAGAAGTGAGATTGCGGAAAATTAAACCTAGAATCTCATTCTGACAGTGGCTGACTCATAGCACAAATTGAATTCTCAGTTTTACAGTTTATGTGTTGTTAAACGAAGACATTGATTGGGAAGGAAGGGGATCTTGAAAGTTGCAATGAGGACATGTGGGAAGAGCCTTGTGGATCTGGGGATATTGGATGTCTAAATTCTGATGAGTCGTCTTTGCTCATCTTTTGAGTCTTCTTTGAAGCAGCATTTCTACTCTCAGGGGAACCCTCAATCTCTCTACTCCTTTTTAAAATTTTTAAAAAATTTTATTAGTCTCTCTTTTCTTGACTGGAGGGATAGATTGTATGAAGGAACTGTAATGGACATGCTACAGACTCCCAGGAAAGTTGTCTTGAATGGAAATGCTGTTTCTCTTCAAGACCCACCGACACTACTCTTTGCTTCTAAATCTATAATCAGCTCTAAATTCAAGACAACTCCTACGAGGGAGGTAAAAAGTTTGACATATGCTACATTTAAAAGAACTATTTAAGTTTTCTAATATATACAATCAGAATTCTGAGGAATATATGTGGAAATGAATATTAACTATGGGTCCCTAATCTGATTGAAATCATGTCCTTATATGAAGATATACATAGTTAAATCAATCTCTTCTCTCCCCCACCCCATCTGTCTGCACATGCACAGAGGAAAGTCTGTGTGAGGATATGGAGAAAAGGTGACTGTCTGCAGGATAAGAAGAGAACCCTTACCAGAAACCATTCCTGCCAGCACCTTGATCTTGGCCTTCTACCCTTTAGAACTTAAGAAAATAAATGTTTATTGTTTAAGCCACCCAGTCTCTGGTATTTTGTTATGACAGTCCAAGCTGACTACTACAAGAAGCATAAAGAAATATTTAGGAAAGGTGACTGGTTTACAAAGCCCATTCATTTTTCCACTACTTAAAAAAAATAATTTATTTTTTCCTTTTATTTCCAATGCAACTTTTTGAGCAACCATTACCTTGACAAATTTGAGGATTATTGGTTTTGAAGTGTGTTTCTTTTCAGAGCAGGAGGAAAATCCAAGGTTGGATTCCTGAGGCCTATGACTGTAGGCCTCGGGGTTTAGGAAAGAGAAGCTTACCTCCGCTCTTCTTGTGTCCACTTTGTGTTCCAGTTAACACTGGGCTACTTGCTGTTCTTCCTAATTAATCCACACTTGCCATGTACAACTTTGTTCAATATCACCCACACCATTAATCTTCCTGCAGGTAGATCCTCCTCCTAGAATAATTTGCAAATCTCTCATGCAACTTCCCCAATATTTTAGAATTATCTGTATTTACATACATTTACCCTGTGCACTAGAAATTCACCTTAATTCAGCATTTTCCAAAATGAATGTGGGATCCAATTACCTAGGGGTCTTGTAAAAATGCAGATTCTAATTAAAAAGGTTTGAAGTGTGGCCTGAGATTCTGTATCTCTAACACATTACTAGGCATGCTGATGACATTGGTTCATAGTTCAATTTGATTCAAGTTTTTTTTGTGTGTGTGTTGGGGGGTGCTCTTTTGAGCTCTCAGGATTCAGAATAGCATGGCTGACTATGCCTATGCAAAAGGGAGCCATTAACTATTATTCCAGTGGATCTCAATCCTGGCTCCACATTAGAACCACATGGGGAGGCTTTAAACAATTCTATTGCCTTCATCCCACCCCGAGGGATTCTAATTTAATTAGTTTGGAATAGAGCCTGGGCATTAGTAGGTTTTAAAGATTGAATGTGTCCCTTGGACTGCGGATCACTGGTTGAGACTGTTAACTCTTTGAACACAGGGATTTCTCTTGTTATTCCTGGGCCTATCAGCGGACCTGTTGTACTGGAGCCACTTAATATAAGTTGATCTAGTAAATTAACTCCTTTATTTTGGCTCAGGTTCAGTGTTTCTAAGATACTTCCACGTATTCAGGGTGGGCAGAATTTTTTTTTTTTTTAAAGGAAAGTGGTGCTGGAAATGACACATTTATGAGGTGACAAAGTTAAGGGTGAGCATGTCAGGGGGCCCTGAATTAGAAAGTGTGCCAACTCTAGTGGCATCTTATGGCTCAGAGTGGGTGGTAGAGGGGCCCCACAAAGAATGTTAGACCTTTTAAAGTTACTGCAGGAAAGAAGTTTTGCTCAATATATTCCAAGTAGGTCCCTTAAACAGCTCTTCAGGCTACAGAAAATTTGAATTAAATAGTTTGTTTTTGTCTGTTTATCTGTATATGTATTTTAAAATGTCTAATGTATGTATAAATAGAGAACCAAACTAATTACAGTCCAGGCATCCTAGCAGAGAGAACTATTGGGAAACTTCTACTGATTTCTTTCAATACTGAGATTTCAAGGGCTGAAAAGGTTAGGACAGTCTCCGAGAAGTCCTTAACAATAAAGAAGTAACAGAGCAACGGCACAGGAAGATTCTTGAGACCAGAAGGAGAAGCAAAACAATTGCAGAAGGTTGTGGTGCTGGATTGAATGGCTTCTGGGACTATCCAGTGGGGCAGGTCCGGCTACGGGTCCAGGGGCTGGAAGCAGGAGTGTACTGGACTCTTGGCTGACCAGCTCACAACCATCTACTGTTAAGTTTTCTGTGATCCAATTTTTAAACATAGCCATTATTAAAAATTAAATTATAAAATCTTACAATCAAATAAATTATATTTAAAACAAACTAATAAATCCTCAGAACTCATTACTTCTTAATTTTTTAAAACCACATTTGCTAAAATATAAACTGTGGAAACTACTTACTTCTGTAATAACTGCTTGGTTAAAATACTATGTACTGGTGGCTACTGCTGTCTTTCTTTTCTCCTTTGGATTCAGTAATGTCATGGTCGAAATGAGAACTTAGATTACAAAAATTGATATGTACTGAAAATAATACAAATTATTCATATTTTGTAGATGATCTAGTCTTAGAAAAGTAATGGTAAATGTTAATAACTTAATGTTAAGTAAATGCTAAATGAATTATTATTTAAAATATATGGAGGCTGGACATTGTGGCTCAGTGGCAGAACAACTTCTTAGTATGTGCAAGGCTCTGGGTTCAATCTCCAAAACTGCAAAACAGAAGAACAAATACACGAGTGTGCACCTGCACACACACATCACACCCACACAAGAAAAGGGTATGTAGCTGTCACACCATGAATGGCACAAAAAGTTGCTGCAATAGTCTTTACGGATTGAGAGTTATAATCCAATTTGCTAATCAGGTCAC
The DNA here is from genome assembly GCF_001458135.2 of Marmota marmota marmota. NCBI lineage: Eukaryota > Metazoa > Chordata > Mammalia > Rodentia > Sciuridae > Marmota > Marmota marmota. Next base: position 26,776,990 of record NW_026000016.1, on the reverse strand, counting down.
ACAAGCCATTGACGAGTGAAATTCGGACTTAAGTCTTCATTGTTTCATTTCCTCTCACTCATTAATAACTAGTTAACAACCTAAAGGAAATACCAACCAAAATTCATGCAATAAATACACTGCTTGATTAATTACAGTCATAAATAGGCTACAGATTTTAAAAAAGCTAACAAAAAACGGATGGAAGTATTCTGTCAGACTAATTGGCCATGTGAAAATTATAATAAAAACTATTGTATATTTTATTATTTCAATCATGTGATGCTTAACAATGGATATACATTTTGAGAAATGCATCATTAAGCAATTTAATCATTGTGTAAACATCATAGAATGTGTTAACAAGAACCTACCTGATATTACCTGTCACATACCTAGCCTATATGGTATATGTGTATCTTATCACCTATATTGTTCCTAGGCTATAAATGTGGACAGCATGTTGCTCTACTGAATTCTGTAGACATTTGTAATACAATGGTGTTTGTGCATCTAAACATACCTAAACCAATTTGTTTATACAAGCATCACCATAAACACATGAGTAATGCATTGTGCTACAGCTTTATAAAAGCTATAATACATTAGGCAATAGGAATTTTTCATTTCCATTACAGTTTTGAGATCACTGTTATATGTGTAGTCCATCCTTGATAAAAAATCATTATGCAGTGCATAACTGTATTTATAAATTTTGTGCTACACATCCTTTAAAACAGTAAAATTTATAATAATTTTTTTGTGTATGTATCTGTATTTTTTTAGAGGCAGATCAATTAAGTATTTACTAGCCCATCACTGGCTAGAGGTAATCATGATTCTGCTAAGAAGACAGGGTAACCACCAAACCGAGAGACAGCATGGCAAAGTACTTAAACATATGAGACTGCCTAGGTTCAAATCGAATTCTGGTAACTTTGAGCTCATTTCTTAATCACACTGTGCCTCAGTTTCCTCAACCATCACAACCTGATTCATAAGATTATTATAAAATGTAAATGCAATGATATATAATAGAATGGTATCTGGCCGTACATACTAAACTAAAAAAAAAAAAAAAGATATTTAAAAGATTGTTGAGGGTCCTGGTTATCACAGGAAGATTGGTGAATGTACTGTGATTTAAAATTAGTTTTTCATGCTGATTTGGCTGCGAAGGAAAGAATGAGAATAATAGTGGGTGAGCACTAGTTTCTTCTCAACTGATGTTTCTGATGAATAATTAATATTATTCTATTTTTTACTTTGATTAAACCATATGAGATTATCAATCTTCTACCATTTTTTTAAAAAAAGACTTATTGAGCTATAATTCACATAGCCATATAATTCATTAATTCCAAGCATACAGATTGAAAGTTCTTGGCATATTCATAGTTAAGTTCAGGATTACCACTAACAATCACAGAACATTTCTGTCATCTCAAGAAGTCCCGTAATTTTTATTCTCACCTTTTTATCCCCATAAGCAACTGCAACAGAAGCAATAAGCAACAGAAGAAAAACTAAATACATTGGATTTATAACATTAGGGTACATTGTGATATAACCATAAAAGCATGGAATAAAATCTTTCTGTCTCTGCAGATTTCTTTCTTATGGACTTTTCTATGAATAAAATGATATAACATGGTCTTTTGAAATTAACTTCTTTCACATTCATGGTGTAGAAAACATTAGCATTTTATTTCTTTTATGGTAAAATAGTGTTGTACTGTAAGGATATATTCTATTTTCTTTTTTTTAAGCATTCTTTTTTTTAACGTTTATTTTATTTATTTATTTTTATGTGGTGCTGAGGATCGAACCAGTGCCTCACACATGCTAGGCAAGCACTCTACCACTGAGCCACAACCCCAGCCCCCTATTTTCTTTATATAGTCACTATTGATGGACATTTGGGTGGTTTTCAACTTTTGGATATTATAAATAATGTTGCTTGAAAACATTAATTAAAAGTTTCTGTGTGGACATCTGTTTTCATTTGTCTTGGGCATGTACCTGGTAGTAGAATTACTGGGTCATATATTAACTCTGCTTCAAAAACTACCAGACTTTTTTCCAAGGAGCTCTTCCCACTTCACATTTCCACTAGTACTGCAAGAGACTTTTCTCCACATCCTCACCATTACTTGTCATCTCACTTTTTGATTCCAGTGATCCCAGTGGGCTATCCTGGTGGTGTCTCATTTTAGTTTTGATTTGCCCTTTCCTGATGATTAACAATAGAGAACATTTTTTTTCATGCATTTATTGGTTATTTACATATCTCCTTTTGAAAAATGTCTGTTCAGGGGCTTTGCCCATTTAAAAAAATTACTCTTTTTATTGTTGAATTATAGGAGTCATTTATATATTTTGGATACAAATCCCTTATCAGATAGGTGTGACATGAAGATATTTTCTCTCATTTTGTAAGTTGTCTTTTTCATTTCCTTGATGGTTCCTTCCTTCCTTCCTTCCTTCCTTTCTGTTTTAATTATTTAATTGCAGTCCTGGGATCAAAACCAGGGAGTTGTGCATTCTAGACCGTACTCAACCACTGAGCTACATCCACAACTCTTAATGGAGTCTTATGAAGCAAAAATTTTCAATTTTGAGAAAATCCTACTTATCTATTTTTTTCTTCTGTTGCTTATGCTTTTGGTGTCATATCTAAGAATCTTTTGCCAAATCCGAGGTCATAAAGTTTGCTTCTAAGAATTCTGTAGTTTTGCTCTTATATTTAGACTTTGATCCATTTTGAATTTATCTTTCATATAATGTTAGATGAGGGTACAGATTCATTCTTGCAAATGTGGCTATTCAGTTGTCCCAGCATCTTTTTAAAAAATGATCTATGCAAAATGTATATATATATATATATATAATAATATATATATATATATATATATATATAATATATATATATATATATAACATTAGGATACATTGTGATATAACCCTAAAAGCATGCAATAAAATTCACCCTAATTCAGCCCTAAGCACTTCCTTCCCCTCTTCTCTCTCCTCCTTCTCCCTTTCCTCTACTCTACTGTTCTTTCTATAATTTATTTATAGTTTTTTTTTTAAAAAAAATAGTGTTTTGTGGAGATACTTGATGTTGAGATTCACCATGGAATATTCATGTGTGTACATCAGCAAATGCCATGTCATTCTTCTTTATGGCTGAGTAATACTCTATTCTGTATATATGCACCACATTTTCTTTATCCAGTCCTCTGTTAAAGGGCATCTAGGTTCTTTCCATAGCTTGGCTATTGTGAATTGTGCTGCTATGAACATTGAGGTGGCTGCATTCCTGTAGTATGCTGATTTTATACTTTTGGGATATATACTGAGGAGTGGGATATCTTGGTCATGTAGTGGTTCCATTCCTAGTTTTTGAGGAATCTTCACACTGCTTTCCAGAGTGATTGTTCTAATTTGCAGTCCCACCGACAATGTATGATGCATCTTTCCCCCTACCTTGTTGCTAATATTTATTATTATCTGTATTTTTGATAATTGCCATTGTGACTGGAATGAGATGAAATCTCAATGTAGTTTTGGTTTGCATTTCTGTAATTGCTAAAGTTGTTAAAGATTTTTTTCATGTTTGTTGACCATTTGTGTTTCTTCTTTTGAGAAGCATCTATTTAGTTTTAATGCCCATTTATTGATTGGGTTTTATTATTTTTTTTTGGTTTAAGCTTTTTGTGTTCTTTGTATATTCAGGATGTTATTGCCCTATCTGAGGAATAATCCCCCCAAAATATACTGGGAATTAAAGAGATGAAGGACTTTTACAATGAAAATTGTAGAACACTAAAGAAAAAAAAAATGAAGAAGACCTTAGAAGATGGAAAGACCTCCCATGTTCTTATAGGAAGAATTAATATTACCAAAATGGCCATATTACCAAAAGCACTATACAGATTTAATGCAATCCCCATCAAAATACCGATGACATTCTTCACATAACTAGAAAAAGCAGTTCTGAAATGTATTTGGAAAAAGAAGAGAGCCAGAATAACCAAAGCAATCCCAAAAAGTGTGATTCTGGAAACATCACAATTACACTAGAGAGAGCTATAGTAACTAAAGAAGCATAGTACTGGCACATGAAGACCAGTGGAATAGACTAGAAGACATAGAGAAAAATCCACTTAAATATGATTATCTCATACTAGACAGAGGTGCCAAAAACATGTTGGAGAAAAGATAGCCTTTTAAACAAATGGTGCTGGGAAAACTGGAAATTCATATGCAGCAGAATGAAGTTTAACCCCCACTTCTCTCCCTGAACAAAAGTCAACTCAAAGTGGACCAATGACCTGGGAATCAGAAACTTTGCAGCTGCTAGAAGAGAATGTAAGCCCAACACTCTAGCATGTCAGCTCAGGAACCAACTTCTTTATAAGACTCTGAAAGCACAAGAAATAAAATTTAAAAAGCAATGAGTGTCAGGACATCCAATTAAATTCTTCTTCACAGCAAAAGAAACAATTAAGAACATGGAAAGAGAGCCTATGGAATTGGAGAAGATATTTGCCACCCGTCCCAGCACATTTTGTGGAAAAGTTATTCTTTCTCCATTGAAGAGTCTTGGCTTCCTTGTCCACAATCAGTGGACCTCAGCTGTACAGGTATATTTCTGTAGTCTCAACTCTATTTCACTCATCTGTATGTCTATCCTTATACCAGTAACACTGTCTTATTGACATTATTTTGCAGTAAGTTTTGAAATAGGAAAATCTGAGTTCTCTTATTGAATTATTCTTTCCAGCATTCTTTTACTTATAACTAGGTCCCTTGTAATTACATATGAATTTTAGAATCTGCTCCTCCATTTGCATAAAAATATCAGCTTGGAATCTGAGAGGGACTACATTGAATCTGTTAATAAGTTGGGGAAGTATTGTCATTATAACTATGTTAAGTCATTTGATCCATAAGTATTAGATGTTTTTCGAATTATTTAGCTATCTGATTTCTACAGCAGCACCTCAGAGTTTTAAGAGTACAAGTTTTGTACTTCTTTTGTTAAGTTTATTTCTAAATACTTTATTATTTTTGATGCCATTTGAATGGACTGGCTTTCTTAATTTCAGTTTTTGGATTATTCACTGAAAGTGTATAAACAAATTGATTTTGTCTATTAATTTTGTAGAATCCATTTATTAGTACTAATAGTTTTAGCAATTCCTTATAATAATTTTCTCTAATTTAAGATCATATCATCTACAAGTAGAGACAGTTTTATTTCTTTCCTTTCAATGTGGATGCCTTTTACTACGTTTTTCTTTCTAATGGCCCTGATTAGAACTTTCAGCACGATCTTGAATAGAACTGGCAATAGTGGATGTGTTTGTCCTGGTCCTCATTTTAAGGGGGAAACATCCAGTCTTTTAGTAAGTGTGATGTTCGCTTTCAGTTTTTCATAGATGTCCTTTAACAGGTTGAGGAGATTTGCTTTCATTTCATTTCTGTTGAGCATTTTTATCATGAAAAGAGTATTGAATTTTGTCACATCTTTGATCATTTGATTATGTAAGTGGAATCTGCCTATGTTACAATCGTACACATCAGTCTCATGTTAATTAGGTAAGTTATCAGCCAATCTTCCAGAAACTAAATTTCCTGGGAATATTAAAGTTGGATGGAGGCTTGAGTTTGAGTTCAGAGCTTATTAGGTGATGACCACACCCACATCCTACCTCCCTGAGAGGACTTGATTGGGCAATCACTTCTTCTCTGCCAGGCCTCTATCACACTGCATCCTAACATTAAATGAAGTCATATCTAAGAAGATGTTTTGCAATGCGAGGGGTTAAGGTTAGTCTATTTGTACTACTCTAAAACTGGTGACTGGGGTACTAAAGACTCACTGTCTCTTCTATAAAAACTTTGGGCCAGATGCATTTCAGAATTCAAGATTTTAGGATGTTAGAATGCTAATATGATACATACATGGTACGTTGTATTAAAAACCTTAGTGGGATTTGATGCAGTAACCTAAAATCAAACACATGGATATTTCTCAATATTCCCACTGGGTTGTACAAATAAACTCTACAAATAGCCTAACATCAGTTCAGGTAAGGTTAAGTATTATCAACCAAATGAGTAATCAAAAAAAATCTGTGGGTTTGGAAAGCAGCTAAGGAGATATGGATCAATACTGACTGGCTAGTCCACATAAGTCTACCCATAGTACTGGCACCATGAGAGTAAACTTGCTTTGGTCCCCATGATGTTTAGTTTTACCTGTCAGTAGCTTAGCCCCTCCCAATCAATGCCTATCTCCTCACTGGGAGATTTATGGAGGGAATAAGCAGAACATGCACATTTTATCATTTATACACTCAGCAGTATTTTCCTTACCTCCTATTCCCACCAGACAAGGAAACAGACTTGAGGTCCCATGAGAATTTGGACTAGGAATGAAGTTATGCAGCATCTGCTTGCCTAGCTCAGTGGAAGCAGCAAAAGTGTCACCATATGAATTTGCTGTTCCATTAGTAAACTAGTTATGGAGGATTGCTTCTGTCTCTGCAAAAATACTAATTCTGCATCTCAGGAATGACGAAATTTGTTTAGAAGCTGATTCGGAAAAAAGTTTTTCAACCTCAGCCAGGAATGTCAGGGAACAAGGGATTTTTCAAAGCTGTGCATCTTGTCCAAGAATCTGTTTCTTAAAAAAATTTAGAAGTAGCCAGTTTTAATGATCCCTTCTACTCCCTGCAGGTGTTTACTAGATCCCACCCCATCTCTAAGTTCTCTGGCACGCTAGAATAAAATTCTACTCCCTAGCCTCTGTGGGTTCAGAAAGAAAGCTAGGCAGCAGTATACTTATCCTCCAGATATCACTATTGCCAACTTATACATTTTTTTTTAACCAAAGAACTCCGATTGTAGAGGGTTTAACAGCATAGAAGGAAGTCATATGCTTAGTGACAAATAACTTCATTGATTCTTGTCATATTTTACATGTGTGTATTTAAAATTCTACCCCATAAATCTTTGTTTTAACATTAAAGATGAATTTTTCTCAAACATTTTCAAGGAAAATTAATGCACCAGATGACACTTCGTGGGTATCTGAAGTCCTCTATATTTGGTATCAAAATGCCAAGGACTTAGGGAGGCCCTCAGACCTCAGTTTGGAAAACACTAATATGTTCTCCCTTGGGCTTTTGTTCTTTAGCATGGATTTCAGGTACCATATCAACAGTTGTCGATTTCATCTAAAATGTCTCAACGAGATCAAGTAGCCACAGATTATGGTTATAGTAGATAAGGGTTTGAATGACATATAAGCTCAGTTATGTTCTAAATCTTTTGTTTTTATATGTTTAAAAGCAGAGGACTAGAAGAGTTGAAGAACTTTCTCAAGGTTACAGAACCAGTGAGCTTTGTTAAGGTCACCAATTGCTGAATCTCCTAATTTCAATCCTGTTTGAAACTGGCTGACAGGGTAGGATGAATTATTTGGATGAATCTGCTATCTTTCTTTTTTGTTGTGACTCAGACAGTTCAAAGCAGTAGGAGATGCATTTACTGTATTTTGTATTTTGCGAAGGGTAACATTTCAACATTTGTTGATCTGAGTAATTACTCAACAGTGATTCAAGATACAAAGATAAGGTTTATGAGGAGATTACAAATAATACTTGTAAAGTCACTAGCATAGTATTTGGTACATATCTGCCACCAAAGAAATGATGTTAGCTATTGTTGTAATAAGACCATCTAATTTGTTTTTAATTTTTAAAATTTTTGTGCTTGTGCTACACTTAGACCTTTTTGGTTAGGAATGCTAAATTGGGAAAATGGGGAAATTTCCAACATTTTCACTTCCTATTGTGAGAGGTGGTCTAATTTCAGTGAAGTTATGTCTCTTGGAGTGTTAAAAAATGTACTGTCTTTCTCCTTACATTTCATTAAGTTAAATTGTATAAAAAAAGACTATAATTCTTTATATTCTTCCTCATAAAACAGAATTATTCAGATTCTGATAGAATTGCTTTTAAGTACTGCAGTACTTTTTGTTATTTCCTTGCTGTCGTTTTGGATGATTTAAACTCGAGCATTTTGGAAGTGCCACTGTGATGTATTTCAGGTACATTGAGGGTCTTAAGGCTCCACCAGGGGATAAAGGCCTTCAGCAAAGAGCCGGTGAGTGGTAAGCATGGCTCTCACCTGCACTTAGCAGGAAAGAATTTCCTTTTAACTCAGTTCACTCTTTGCTCCTACTGCATTCTTTTCCAGTGTCCCCAGCAGCAGAGAAATAATGAAGACATGGAGAGAATTTGTAAGTATTGGATTGGAAACCCAGAGAAACAATTATTTGACTAGGTAACCAACTGGTCAGGAAATTCACTTAAACTTTTGAGGTCATCAGTTTTTCTCAGGCAAACTGTCAGGATTGAACTCAATTTTTAAGCATCGGATTTTTTATCGTACATCTATTATGTACTCCATAGAGCTAATTGGTTCAGCAGGTCACAAATAGTCTCACAGAGTATTTCAAGTTAGGAGTATGAGAGAATTGAATAGGTTCCCTCATACATTTCTCTATGATGAATGCTATATTTGCCATTGCACCCCTTTGATTAATCCCCCAGATTAACCTACAACCAGAGGAGATGGACTGGGTCTTGCTCTCTAGTCCTAATCAATATAATCCATAACAAAGTGATTTCCAAGGATCATTGAGGTCACTTTGTTTCCCAGGTTATAACAACCTGCTTAGGACTGACTCTCTGGGAACCTCCAGGGCTACCCTCTTCCATTCAGAATGGTATTTCAGCTTACCACTTGACTTTGGGATCACCCAGAATCATTTGTCTCTTGGTTTGTCTAGAGTAGTCCTTCATAAAAGTTTAAAAAAACAGAAACAGAAGTTGATTCCAACCTTAGAAGAACAGATTTCTTGATAATTAATAATTTTTATAGGAAATAGCGTTTTAAAATCTTAATTTTGCTGGGTGAGGTGGCTCATGCCTAAAATCCCAGCGTCTCGGGAGGCTGAGGCAGGAGAATCGAGAGTTCAAAGCCAGCCTCAGCAACTTACTGAGGCCCTCAGTAGCTTAGTGAATCCTGTCTCCAAATAAAATATTTAAAAGGGCCCAGGGATGTGGTTCAGTGATCAAGTGCCCCTGAGTTCATTCCCTGGTACTACCAAAATAAATAAATTAATTAAAAATCTTAATTTCAAAGCTATCTGCCTATCTCCTTTTTGACCGGTGAATTATAGTACTAAAAATTCAGAGAAGATTTTAGGAAAACTGTAGATTGTTTTCCCTCCAATACTCAAAGCCTTAATAGAAAGAGAATAATTTTGTCTTTATTTGAGCATGAGAAAAATTTGTGAAATTAAAACATGCATAATTTTGCAAATTATAAAATTATATGGAATAAATAAGATTGAGAAAAATAGGTGTCAAAATAGAAAAGTTTGAGAAATAAACAGGTAAAATATATCATATTTTTACACTTATTAAAAGAATATTTATCTAATTATATTCTATAATTGTTTTTTTTATCATACAAATAATTGCTTCCTGAGGTACTTGTCTGTGAAAGTTCTGATATCTGTATGCCAGGCATTATCAAATTGGGAACAGGATTTTAAGAAGGAGCTTGAGATTTAAAGGGATTTGTAGTTCCAAAAAGTTACTTATTTTCACCTGTGAGCCAACTATTTAAAATAGTATGTACATACATCAAAATCAACAAAAATTCTAAGGAAGGATTGGTAAATGTTAGATCATTATTCTCAATACTGGGCGGCTGTTTGGAATTAGTAAAGAGTGAAGAAAATTAGATCAGTTTTAAATTTTTATGATACATTTTAAAGGTGAAAAGAAAGCCTCGGAAATAGGCTTTTTTTTTTTCAGTTAAGATTTTAAAAAGAAGTTTAAGTGCCTATAAAGAACACAGTTGCTTTCTGACTATTGGTAATCTTTTCGGCAGACGTGGAAAGGGGAAGCTTTTATACCTTTGTATTTTTAGTTCCTAACAAAGGACGACTGTGCACAAATGGGGAGGACATTAACCCCCATTTGCCCTCGAACATCACTTGAGATCACATTGTGCCAACTACGCCGGTGAACACCAACAAACACAATTAATTATCTGGGGTTTCTCAAACATCTGGACCTTTGGCACCCAGGACCAAAACATCTGGACATCTGTCTGAATTCTCTACTTGTTTTCTAAGTTTTGACATTGTGTCAGAATAATAATAGCTACGGAGTACTTCCTCTGTACCAGCGCCAAGCTAACTATTTTACCTGCATTAGCTTGTTTAACCTTCACAATGATCAAAGGAGTCCTGCACTACAAGTGATTCCTTTTACAGATAAGGGTGCTGAGGCTCAGAGAGGGAAGTGCAGAGCTGAGACGAGAACCCCATCTGTCTGCTTTTAAACCCTGGGCTGTTAACTCTATATTCTGTTTTGTCAAAGCAATTGCAGAGGGCTAGGGTAATGGAGGGAATCTACCCGTTTTCCAGCAACGCTATTAAAAAAGAGAGAATATACAACATCTAAGTTAATGATATTACTCAATATGATTACAACTGCTAGCTAATTTGGGAGAAAATTGACTTCTTGACTTACTGTGTTAACATATATATTTTCAAATTTGCTTGATAATTGTATATTACATATATTATGTTTGGGTATTATTAATAATAATAATAATAAAAAACCCTAAAAATATTTGTATCTCCTTTGCCAGGTAAAAGAATTTTAGAAATGAAAACAATTACAACAAAACAAATCAAATGTGGATAAGATTTAGTTCTTGGATCAAAAATGCTACGAGTTAGTGGTTGCAGTTTTAACTATGTAAGCTTGAGCATATTACTTAACCTTTTAAGCCTCAGATTTCTCATCTTTTTAAAAATAGTTGTTTAGTTGTTGATGGACCTTTATTATTTTTTAAAATTATATGTGGTGCTGAGAATCAAATCCAGTGCCTCACACATGCTAGACAAGCACATTACCTCTGAGCCACAACCCCAGCCAGGATTCCTCATCTTTAAAGCACAAATAATAATCAAACCTGGCTAGGTGCAAGGCTCACACCTATGATCCCAGTGACTCAGGAGGCTTAGGCAGGAGGATGGCAAGTACGAAATCATCCTGGGCAATTTAGAGAGACCTTCAGCAAATAGCAGACCCCATCTCAATAAAATAAAATAAAAAAGGACTAGGAATGTAGCTCAGTGATAAATGGCCCCTGGGTTCAATGGTTCAATCCTCAGCTCTCCACCCCCCCCCAAAAAAAAAAGGAAGAAGAAGAAGAAATAAAAACAATTAAAACCTCACCTTATTTACCAAAGAACAGAATAAGATAATTAATGCATATAAAGTATTTAACAAGGTGCTTGGCTAAGAGTTTGTTTTCAAAACATATTAATTACTATTATTACCCTAAGTATTTGTCATAACTTAAGCTAGTATGTGGCAGAACTTGAATCGATTACTGCACCTGAGGCGTAATCCTGTCAGCAAGGACCACTGGAGAGTAGAGAAACCTCATGCAACTGTCACCTTCTCTCCTTGGTTATGTATCTTCACTTTCCCAGAAGGAAGCCAAACTTCATGTCCTCTGTTACTACTGCCCCCTGCTGGCCGGGGAGGGCAAGACCAGATGGCAGAGGTGAAATTCAAGTTGCCTTATTTCCACCTCCCGTTCTCACACTTCTGTCTGCCAGATCTTCAAGTTTATTTAAATGTTAAAGTTGAATAGCTCTAGCCTCCTATAAAAAGACGTGAGAGTACAAATATGATCATTGCCTCTTCAGTGCAGTAAAATTTTATGATTATGTAGAAAGTCAATGTTAAAGTAATAATACAAAATCTGTGATGAAATTTCTCTGGATAAATAATTAGTTATGCCCGGAGATGCATTGTGGGGCAGTGCATTTTTTTATTTTTTACTTTTCAACATAGACAGATGGTTTACGCATCTTCAGCATTCACGACTTTCTGAGGAGCATTATATAATCTCAGTGCAGTCACCACATGAAATAAGAAATTCCTCGTTTGGCAGTTGGAGCTTGCATATCGAGTTCATAAACTTTAAGACTTCTCCCAAGTCCAAAATCAGAGACAACCTGCTCCAAGTCAGTTTCCCATTTGCACTTAATTAGGGAGTGTGTTTTGGAGGTCAGTGAAAACCAGTGGAGTAAGTTTTCATAATAACTTTCCTCACAATAAAATTATTTGGGAGGCAGCTTTCCAACTTTTTCTGGAATGAGGGCAAGAAAAAATGGGGACACAGAGCGAAGTTATTGGATACCTTATCTGGAACTGCCCAAAAAGTTGTCTGAGATCCAAAGAACACACAGTACCTTCTGGATCGGGGGGAAGGAGCCAAATGCTTTTATAGTCTCAACAATTTTCTTAACTGTGCAATTTTGCTTCATTTCTAATAACTAAATGAAGTAGTTTTAAGGATTCCAAGTGCTGGAGAAGAAAAGAAAAAAACACTTCTTAGTGTTGTAATCATGTCATACTTATGGAAGAAAGGCAATAAGTAATCTGGTTAAGGAAAATATGAGTATATGAATTAGAGAAAGAACTTGGTAGTTAGGGTCGGTAGCCAGACTGTCACTTACTGATGGATGCTCTTATGTACTAGAGTTTCACAAAGGTAACACAAGAAGATTCAAACATATTGTACTTACTTTACACATGTGTGGTATCATTGTAGCTTAGGAAAGTGTTTTATGCTTCTACTAAGCTGGCTCTAAAACCTTCTAGAGTATAAGGAAACAAATGCTAAGTCAGTCACAAATTCTGAGAAAATCAAAGTAAAACTTCCTTTATAGATTAGAACATCCAATTCTGACAGGCTAACAAGGTCTTTGTAGATATTTTCTTTCTTTTATAAAATCATATTTTAGCTCTTTCTAAAAAATTCCATTTGGTTTTTATAATTCCCATCAAGCTAGGCATATATGGCCAAGATCCACAATTTTCAAATTGTGATGGATTTGCTTTTATCTTAATATAGAGTCAATGGCTGAAATATGTTGAAAAGATCTTCAATCTTGTCTACAGGATTGGGTTAGCTTCTTGACTTTCTCTTGTACCACGTGCGCATGCACACACACACACACACACACACACACGACTTGTGGTAGGATCAGTTGCATTTATACCGTGTACATTCAGTAATAAATTGTTCTGCAATGAAGTCTTGAGGCTTCTAAACCAAATTTCCCTCAAAGGCAGTTCATATGTCAAGTTGCTGCAAGCACCAAATGACTGAAGTGTAACCATGACCAATGGAGCACGACCGATACATCAGAACAAAGACACTATTTCTCTTTAGTCTTTTAATTTGATCGTGATGATAACAGGGAATTTGTCATACTTTGTTTCCAATGTTTGGCAGATCATTCAGATTATGGCTTTTATAAGTTACCTGTATATAAATCACCCTAAATTCAGTTCAGCTGGTATTTTTCAGGTTAAAAGAAGTTACCTGACTTTATATATTAGTTTTTTGAAATTTTGATATTTCGGGTTGCTATTCTGGATCAGGTACTGTGTGGGAGAGAGCTGCTAAGATGTCCCTCAGTGGTTCCTGCCTCCTGGTCTCCTGTCTACAGTCTTTCCTCTATGTCCATGGGGGATTGGTTCCAGTACCCCCTCACCCCCACTCTCCATGGATACCAAAATCTTTAGATGCTCGAGTCTTCAAGTAAATGGCATTACATTTGCATCCTATATACATCAAATCATCTCTATATTACTTATAAAATCTAAAACAAATACTGGATAAATTGTTGTTATACTGTATTTTTAGGAAACGATTACAAGATTAAATCTGTGCAGGTTTATCACAGACACAATTTCTTTCCAAATATTTTCAATCTGTGTTTGGTTCATTGTGAGGATGTGGAACTTGTTTAGGACCAACTCTAATTCTCTCCTCTTCAGTGTAAGTTCAACCACACTGAAGAGGAGAGAATTAGAGTTCTAATGAATAGAATGGTCCAAAATGATAGGAAGTCGGCTAAGATTAGGTTACAAAAAGACTGTGGCTGTGTCTTGGGTGCCTTCTCTCAAAGTGCCTCTTTCTTGGAAGCCTTCTGCTTAGAGAAATATACTCTCAGAATGCATACAGCCCTATGAAGAAGCCCCATAGTAAAAAATCGATTAATCTGTCAATGGCTCCATTAGTAATCGTGGGAGCAAATTCTCTCATAGTCAAGCTTTGAGATGAATTATGCCCACCCTGATACTTTACTGCAGATTTGCAAAATACCTAGAGCAAAAACTCATTTAAACCAGACTTACATTCCTGATTTACAAAAATTATAAGTAGTGAAATGTTTATTAAACACTTATGTTTTGGGGGTCATTTTATGCAGTGATTGAGAGCTAATATATATTCTATTCCTTTGATGGTTAAATTTCACAGAGTAACTCTTCCTAAGCATAGTCAGTGACCAAACACATTGATCCACATTCTTTGCAGGAATTATAATAAGCCAGGCTTTAATCCAAAGAGGAAATGTTGAGGGCTATTTGGTTCTAGAGTTAATAAACATATTGTGCATATGAACTGGCTGTGCCTCATTTTATTGTGAGATTTGAGTCATCTCCAATATCACAGTATGAAAAGAAAGATGGAAATAAACTATATTTAAATATATTTTATTGGTTTCTGATAACTTTTCCAAAATTATGGGTTTTTTTTTCACAGCATTTACAAAATTCTCTTTCCATAAAGTAAGTAGACCATGTTTTCTTTGGTCACTTTAATTATATTAGGACTCAGTGAGAAGGGAAATCAGACTTTGAATTTTGTCTATTCATCCCTCTCAATGACACAAATGCGTCAAAGTGCTAATATCTCAGCCTTAAATAGTTTGTTGTGAAATAGAATAATGCAGGGAGTTCTTTCCAAAACACGTTTTTTTTTTTTCTTTAGAAAATTTAACAATAAGTGTCTCCGGGTCAGAAGGATGCCGTTGGTCAGAGCTGAGAGCTCACAAGGACTGTCGCAGCCACATTTAAACAATATTGTTTGTCCTCCCCTTCATTTCCTTAGAGGTGCACAGTACTTTTCCCTCCACGCCCTGCAGCTCTCTTTCTAAAATTGTTTTGGGCCTTTGGGGGCCTTCTATATTAAGACTGAAGGAAGCTGGAACCATTATTTGCTCTTTCTTCTGAGCACTTTTCCTGCGCTCCACTGAGTGCTCTCAGTTTCCAGGAGGTTCTGCCTCTCCGAGACCCAGCAAACTGCCTTGTGACTCCTCCTAAGCCCACTCCCCTGTGTCTTCACTCTCTATCACACCTCCACCTTCCTCAATTTGCTGTAAAAACAGATTGGGGCAAGGAGAGAGAGGAAAGGAAAATGAAAACAGCCCAGCACCATCCAGAAGTGTCTTACTTGTTCTGAAATAGTGAGAAGCTTTGTTAACCAAGCACATTCTGATGACCTCTGCTAGGTAATTAGTTTCTTGGAAATTTGCTGGGTTGTCGATTCTTCTTCCTTTGAATACTGGGAATGTCTTCAATCCCAAAGAAGCACTAGTCCCACAAAGTCATGTTAAGAGGCTTTATTAATAGAAAATACTGTGTTTCACACGTACTGAAATTTGAACAAGAGAAGTAAATCTGACTAGTAAGATTTCTGCAGTAGCTCCACTTCGCCTGAAGGTTTTTTTTTTTTTTGTCTGTGTGTGTGTGTGTGTGTATGTGCCTTTAGAGAAAATAAAAGGTGTTTTATTTTCCTCTGGAATTATGTTGGTTCTGTTATTTTCTCCAGTGGTTACTTTTTGAAAATCTGTACAGCAAGCTATCATTATTGATGGTTTATTTGGCTTTTCTTCAATCCCCAGTGCTGTTAATTTTCCTTTCTTGATTTTTCTGAGGTTAAGGAGAACGTGGTTCTCAAGCATCCTGTACTGGCTTTCTCTGTATTCTTCCTGACTTCTCCCAAGCAGAAGTCACATTCTATAGCCACTGTTTCCCCGGAGGTATTTCTGTCCTGGAGATGAGTCTTCTACTGATTATCTGTAGTATAGCCTTATATTAGAGTTTTAATAAATTGAATTAAAGCTGCCCCATGTGTAACTAGAATTTCATGTCTCCTCATGTCAAAGGAGGAGTGATAACCCTATTACTCCTCTGGTGGCCACGGAGACCCTTTCATTCTAGGTTTTGCAAAATTTAAAACCACACCTTCTGAATGTAGGAAAGGAGAGTTTGCACAATGATAAGAAGTGAGTGGATGAAGAGAGTCATTCTTCTTACTCTTCTTCCTCCTTCTCCCTCTTCCTATGTCCTAAGAGGAACAGCTGCCTTCCCTTTGTGCAGTCCTCCAAGATCTCTCTGCAGGAACAGTAGCCAGTTGGCCAGTGGCTCAAAGGCATTCCCATGTGTCAATCATCAGATAGCTCTCATTCTGTTCCCTTCTGTACAACAAAAGTTGTGCTACCTTCTAGCACAGTTTATGATTACCTGACGGACAGTGTCTCTGAAATGAAATATTAATAACAGATGACTTTTAAAATTGTCCTTGCAGTTCTGTGATGGAAAACAACTGTTATTTAAAAAAAAACTGAGCCAAAGATGACGCTTTTATCGAATTTTATATGTGTGTGTGTATGTATATATACAATATGATATACTTTGTGCTAATTATGAAATAGTAAGTGATATTCATGCTTCTTTATTTTACTTAAAATGAGTTCTGTAACATTGGCCAAACCCTTTATGCTTTCTGGGCATCACTTCTACATCTGTAAAAATATGAAGAGTCGATAAATGATTCCCTTTAATTTCTTATAGCTCCACATTCTCTGCTTCTGTGACTCTCATTTTGATTTGCACATGGGTGGAATGGGCAATCAAAATCCATGGATGAGGGCTGGGGATGTGGCTCAAGCGGTAGCGCGTTCGCCTGGCATGCGTGCGGCCCAGGTTCCATCCTCAGCACCACATACAAACAAAGATGTTGTTTCCGCTGAAAACTGAAAAATAAATATTTAAAAAGTTATCTCTCTCTCTCTTTAAAAAAAACAAACATCCATGGATGAGGCCAGAACCTCTAATTAGTCAACAGGTTCAGTCTTTTTCTCCTTAAATTACTTTAACTGAAATGCCTTTAAAGAAACCAAATTGACTATATGAGCTCATTTTTCTCTTCCTGTTCCAATTGACCTCACAGAGCTTTTAAGGGCAATTAAATAACCAAGGAGGAACGAGAAAGAGGATTAGAATCAAAGCCCCTAGTCTATTCACAAACTGAATAATTAGTTTTGAATAATTAGTAAGCCATCCTTCCTTCCCTGGTAGCTATGCACAGCTTCATCTCATGCAGTATCACTGGAAATTCTAAATTTCCTCTGTAGAATTTCTGAATTTCCTTTATAAACTCAGAAAGCTCACTGAGATGGGACATCTCTTCTGTAATAATGAAGGCAGTTAAAAGGTATCTGTAGGATGGCCTTTTTTGGTTATGCTTTTGATAATGGTGATGAAGTGAATGGATCCATGCTTCCTCTAACCTGTATTCTGACTGTCTTACTGAGTGTAGGAATGAAATTATAATAATATCATATAAAGCATTGTGCGAGTTTATTCCTATTTATATCTTTAGGGTGGACTAAAGCTCTAGATGGAGAAAAATTACTTTTGTTTTCTTATTGGAATCTTATTTTTTTAAATTTCAGAATCTTCAAGAGAAGTCAAATTACATTTTCCTGTTGTCTTGAGGAATATATAACAAACAGATTTTCTGGAGCATCTTTGTTAAAAAGAATTATTTCTCATGCTAGTGGAACTCAAAGGTTATTTTAGCATCAGCATCTTCCCACAGAAGATGTTGCGGGAGGGCTTTTCATCATCTGCTTGATTTCATGTTCACTTGAACATGAATTGTTGGTTGAAAAATAGAATTTCATCACTGCAGTTAGTGGAGACTTTCTACAGAACACGGAGTTAGCATGTGTGGTTACCCAGGGAGGAGAGGAAGACCTTGGAACAGTTCAGGTTCACTGTCTAAAATTTGCCCTGTTTGCCCATCCCACCCACGAAGTCCTCCACGCCATGGGAATGTCTCCTTACAGCTGCAGCTGGTTTCTTGTGTTCCTTTGGGTTTTTTAGACCATCATTTATTGACTATATGATCTTTAAAAAAAAAGTCACTGTACCTCTATGACATCCGTTCTTAGTTTTGGAAGCGGAATCATAATTCCAGTCTGACCTACCTCACAGGCCCCTTATAAAGAGATCTTGCCTTTTGAAAAATAAATTCAATGATATAAAAACACAAAGTAGCTGAGTCTGTTGATATCAGCATTTTGATGTGAAACACTTCTGGTTCCATAAGTTAAACAGAAGGAAATCTATCTCTCTCTCTCTCTCTTTTTTTTTAACATGCAGGAACTTTTGAATTCCTTTCCCCCAGACTACAAAAACTTAAAAGACTTTGGTTTAGCCTCTCTGTGTCTCAGCCCTTTAGCAAGCTGACATCACAGCAGAGGTTAAAATAAGGCAAACCAAGAGTGTCCTAGTTAGGAGTGTTTGTGTGTCTATGTGTGTGCATTTAAGAAAATGCATGTGTGCCTTTGACCCAGCGGCTACCTGTATTCATACAATTAAAAAAGGAATAATGACTCATTGACCAAACAAGCTCTAGAAGAAAAAAAAAAAAAAGAAAAGAAAAGAAACCTCACTTAATACAATCACAGTGACTTCCTCCCTGTTTCCACTTCATTGCTGCTTATGTGAGTAAAAACAACATGCTAAATGGAGACTTTCAGGGCCCCATGGGACCAATTAATGCCACGTGACTTCCTCCCTGCCTTCCATGAAAATAACTATATTATAATGGTCTGTGATATTAATATCAGCTTTGGAAAAGTCAGGCAAGGCTCCATAGGGAAGGAAGTGGCCTGAGCAAGAACTATGGAATGTGCAGTATTTGACCAGACTAGAGGCCACATCTTTTTATAAGCTACATCACATAGTTAAATGAAACTGGTTGGGGGGGCACCAAATGAGCTAGTGGGTTAATTAGGGTTAAAAGGCCACCAGGGTAGTCTATCTCTGATCTCGAACTCCAAGAAAATGTGGTTATTGGGGGAAGTTTGGGAAATTAAAATTCTCAGAAATGAAACCATTTCCAAAGTCTTTTTTTTTTTTTCCTCCTGAATTTCTGCAGACTTCTGCCCACCACAGAGGCAGGATGTTCTTTGACGGCCTCTGTTTGTATTGGAGTGTAGACCTGAGATGAAGAGTGGTGGGTACACCTCCCAAGTGTTTGGTAGTTTGATGGGGTTTTCTAGTGACACTAGAGTACTGGGTGGAATCAAAGGGAATTGAGCCACAATATTGGGAGCTTCAGTACAGAGTTATTTGAGATACAATTATAGGAATCCTAGGCCTGTGCCCCACCCAGGCTCCATTCCCAGTCCCACTCCCTGCAGGGTCCTGGAGAGATTCAATAGTGTCTCTGTGGTTCATCAAATTCTCTTCTCCAGCATATGGCAATGGACCGGTGGATTTTCTTGGTTCTAAATTGTTGTAGTGCATTAACTCCACTCAAGTGTGGTCCCAACACACTATAAAGAATCAAAATTCTCCTGGGAGCAGATGTTTAGTGGTACACCTAATTATCCAGGAGAAATTGCCTAAGACGATGATCTAGATCTAATTCCTGGACAGTGGCTAATGGTTTGGCCAGACAGTCAGAGGCTTAGAAGGAATAATATTGGAGAATTGTGATGGGCAAGTGTTTTCCTGATGCTGGATAAATGCCTTAGAATGAGCTGAGTCTGAGACTATTTGTGCCCATCTGCATGTTCACCAATAATCTCCCACTGTGGAGAGAGTTTTAAATAATTAGGAGGACTAAATGACTTCTTTTGTCTCAGAGATGTCCATTAGTGTCTTTCCCTCTGCCTTATAAATGGACTCAAAACAGTTATGGTGGCAGGGATGAAGGCTGTGCAGGAGTCTAATGGTGAGGACTTCTTATCATCATGGTGCCCTGGACTAGTGCTGCAGCTGAGTCTCTCACTGCCCAGTAATGACAACCAGAAAGCACTGTGCCCAGGAGAGTCAGTCAACTGGTAGAAACTGATTATATTGGACCCTTCCATCTTGGAAGGGGCAGAATTACCCACAGTGCAACAGACATTTTTTCTATTCAGGTGTACTTTCCCTATTGACACTTTGATCAACAGAATTTAAATTCTTAAATATTGTAATGGAATCTTTACCTTCTTATGTTTTATAATCATGGTGGTTTTCTTGGCATTTATTTTTCATATTTCTTGAGATGAAATTTAAGATGACTCTAAATATAAGGATAATACCATTCAAATAAACTCTTGAAATTGTTTAAGGAATCTGACCCCTAATAAAAGGTAAAAGGATTGACATTATGGATTGCTTCTGACTAAAGGAACTCAATTAACAGAAAACAATAAGGCAATAGCCTGATGAGCATAAAATTCATAGGTCTAGCCATGTGTCCCACCATTGAGAAGTAATAATCTTACATGAAGACAGAATGGTCGATTGAAGACTCAGATATGGTACCAGCTGGTGCTTACTGAAAAATAGGGGTGGTGTAGGATTAAGAATTTGCTTTGACTTAAAGGGAATAAATAATGTTTTCTGTCTGTTCTACAATACATAGATTCAGGGAACTTGGGAATGAAATATAGGAGCATCACTTATAATTACACATAATGACCCATTATCAAAATGTTTTATTTTTATCCCTGGGCTCTGCCGGTGTAGTGATTTTAGTAGTTAATTGAGAATCACTTCCACCCAGGTATATTATAATAATTCTCTAAAATTGGGAGCTGAAACAGTCATTTGAACATTTAGGGATTCTCATGCCACTGGAAAATCAGGAAAATTAAATGTCGAATGTTTTTTTCTGGGTTGACTGATCCTTATTTCTAAGAAGAATGAAAGGAAGGACTAAGAAAACTTCTCGTACTATCATGTTGAGTAGTAAAGGTGGCTGGAAGATTCCTGAAAACTTTTGCAAGTAGGGGCAAGAAGGGCTCAGATTCAAAAGGGGAGTACTTAGGTATAGGTTGCCCTACTACGTGCTAGCTGAGGCAAAGGCAACATGAAATGGCAGCAGGGGAAAAGCTGTAAAACAGATATGGTCTTATGTCTATCTGTAGGATGACCGGTTACATAGAATATGAGAATATGTTGTTGGTGGTTATACTTCCTACTTCGTCTCCAGTTTTAGAAATCCAAGATAAGATTGCAACATAAAGAATAAGCCATGGCCAAAGAACTTGGACAGAAACTGGCTGGAGTAAATAATAAAACTTCATATTTTATCTGTTTAGAGAAAGGGTAAACTTGCTTGTAACTGCATGAGGTGGGCTACCTTTAATGTGTAGAAATATTTTTGAAAGGACAAATTTGAGAGGAAGTGTTTATGAGGAGGTAAGACATTCAAGGGGATAGAATATAATAGACTTGACGATTCAAATCTGAACATTCTTCTTTGGGAGAAATCCTATAATATGTGAGCTAGCAGGATCCCATCTTCTCCCAGGTGATGAGGAAAGCAGATATTTCTGCTCCTTACTTCCTGAAATCCATAAATGTCCATGTGGCAAACCTAGTCAATCATATTTGGGATTTCACCCAGGACTTTGAAACTTAATGGAGTGATGCAAAGACCAAAGAGCAGGTAAGAAGCTCTTTATAATGGAATAGACAGCAGAGTTGAAAGTCCTAAAGAGGTCAGTTAGTGTCCAGGGGATGCTATGCCAATGAAGCAAAAGTTCATGCCTAGAGCTGTGGCATTTTCTGCTGATTGTTTCAGTGCTGTGACCTTATTTATGTTTTAGGATGTTCAGACTTCCTTGATTCCCATCAATTTTTGTGAGCCAGCTTCTCCAACTATTATGTTTATTTAGAGGCTATACAGTAACCTTCCAATAAAGACCTTTCCTGCTTATGATGGTCAGAGTCAATTTCCGTTACCTGTCCTGTGCTCCAGGTGCCATTCATTCCACTTGGATAACCTCAAGTTATCCCTTTCCCATGAAGTTGGAAGATACTACAGCCACTTTGAGGTGGGTTACTGTCTTCAGCAACCTTTCTCTTTTCACCAAGGGTTGTTACGCGTCTGAATTTCCATGTAGCTACTTGTCTATCTTTATTTTCAGTATAAAAAAGCTTTTACTACTAAGAACATGGCATATTTTTTTTCTCTAGGACATATTTGGAAGTCAGTATGAGGAAAGCATCACTACGAAGCAAGCAAAATTGTCTTCTGTAGCTTTTGTATGAAGATTGATAAATGAACTCTGACTACCTTGATCCTAGGTGAGTGTTTTTTCCATCTGGTTAAAGGTAAACAAAGTTGCCATCCATTTTTACAATGTAAAGTCATTTCCTGGAGCTGGCAATTAACCCCAATATGTTCTAACCCTCTTACTCTCAGACAACCTCTTGGGACATTAAACATTTTGTCTCCTTGGTATTCCTTACTCTGACACATTTAAATTCTACTCAGTAAAAGCACATGGAATTTGGGATCCTTAGCTTCACATAGTTTTACTTAGAGATCTATTTGGCAATATGACTTAGCTTAGGTCTCTTGAACTAAAAGGGCCTACTGAGAATAAAGGAAACGCAAATTCTCTTTAAGGAACAAAACTGTCATTTATTCATTTAAATTTTTTATTCAACAAATTTTTTGTTGAACTGCTGTTATGCACCAGATATTACCCTACTCATTGGAGATTTATATATGAACAACATAAAGTACCTTATGGTAATTTTGGGGGATATGGGTCATAAACAATAAAAAAAAAGAATCTATTTCCAATGTTGGTAAGCACTTTTGAGAGAAATAGAGCAGAGTATAAGCTTTGGGAAAATGCCAAAAATAAGCTTGGATGTTCAAGAAACTAAGCAAATGCCAATGTAGCTGCAGAATGAACATCGGGGGATTATTATATGTGTGTGTGTGTGTGTGTATATGTGTGTGTGTGTGTGTGTGTGTGTGTGTTGGCGGGGGGGGGAGACCAAAAAGGTGCCGGGCCTGGAGACCATTATTAGGATTCAACCTTTGACTTTGAGATGGGAAGATATATTAGAGTCTGAACTAAGAAATAATATTATCTGACTTACTTTTTTTTTTGCAAGAATAAGTACAATTGTTTAAAATTGAGGGAAAATTTACATATGATAAAAGCACAAAATTTAAAACATATTCTCAGGTTAAATGTCAAGTGTAGCTGTCACATGTAATCAATACTTCTGTTATAGTAAAATACGTTTTCATCACCCCTCCCCCCAAATTTTTTTCTAATTATCCTTTCAAGTCAATTTCTATTCCCAGACAACTGCTATACTGATTTTTACCATAATATATTATCTATATTTGTTCTTGAATTTCAATTAAGTGCAATCATATGATAGCTACTATCATGTGCCTGGCTTCTTTAATGCAGTAGAGTTTTAAGAGTTTTCCCTGTTGTTGTACAAATTATGTTATTCTTTTGATTATTGAATAATATCCTATTTTTATGACTGTGCCACAAATACTTCATTCTTCTATTATGCTGCTGGTAGTTATTTGGATTATTCTGTTTGTTTTGTTTATTTTTGCCATCACTAATAAATCCTCTATGAACTGTCTTTCCATGCCATTTTTAAAATATGTCTTCATTTTCTCTTTGGTAAATAAACTGTAATTTCTGGGTCAGAGAGCAAATTTGTCTTTAACTTTGTAAATAACTGTCAATAGTTCTTTTAAAGAGGTTTCACATTTTATACTCCCACCATCAATGAAGGAGATTCTTAATTGCTCCACGTATCCCAGAAAATTTGATGTTTTTAGTCTTTTGACTAAGACACATAGCTTTTACTTCTATGCATATTATAAACCTCACATTAAAATGCCATTAGTTTGGCTTTAAATTGTCAGTTCCTTTCAAGTAACCCACATATTTTCTTCTTGTGTTCATCTTTCTTTTTATAATATTTATTTT
The DNA here is from genome assembly GCF_001458135.2 of Marmota marmota marmota. Lineage (NCBI taxonomy): Eukaryota > Metazoa > Chordata > Mammalia > Rodentia > Sciuridae > Marmota > Marmota marmota. Next base: position 26,752,980 of record NW_026000016.1, on the reverse strand, counting down.
TTAGTTGTAGTTGGACATAATACCTTTATTTTATTTACTTATTTTCATGTAGTGCTGAGGATCGAACCCAGGGCCTTGCACATGCTAGGGGAGCATTCTACCACTGAGCCACAACCCCAGCCCCTTCATCTTCCTTTTTGAGAGATATTTTAATTGGTTCAAGAATTCTGTGTTGATCATGGGATTTGTTTCTCCTTTTGGTTCTTTAAAGATGGCATTCCATTATTTTCTGGCTAACATCTTATCTGATGAGAAGTCAGCTGCTGTTTGCATCATTGTTCTTTATATAAAGTGTTTTACTCCTTTTGGATTTTTCTCTGGACATTTTGTTTTTCAGCAGCTTGACTGTGATGTGTCCTGATTTGGTTTTACCTTTAGTCTTCTTGGGGTTTGCTGAGATTCTTGAACTATAAACTGACATTTTGAATAAATATGGGAAATTTAAAGTTTTTACCTCTTTTCTGTCTGGGATTCCATACCAATATATAAGAAAGTTTTAATGTTCCATAAGTTCTTGAGTCTGTATTTTTCTTCAAATGCTATTTTAATTTCCTCTGCCCTTTCTAGTCTGCAATTTTTTTAAATCTTTTTCATGATCTATTCATATTTAATTTGAATTATTATTCCAGTTTAATAATTTTCCTTGATTGTAAAATTTTAGTTGTTTTTCTTTATCAACATTCCATATATCTTTATTCAATAATGCCATATTTTGCTTTGATACTTTATTTTCCCTTATCTTCTTCACATTATTTATAGTAATTATTTTATATACTTGAAGGAGTTTCTGATTCTTGCTTTTTATTGATCAAGGGTTACATTTTCCTTTTTCTTTGCATATGTCAATATTTTTATTGTGTGCTCAACATAGGGAATAAGACATTGTAGAGAATCTGAAGCTTACTGAGGTTTGTTTTAGTAGGCAATTCAATGACTAGCCATTAGCATTGAACTTGTACAGGCTTGGTTTTATGTTTTATTATGGCAGATCTATGAAGATCCAAATTGTCTTTCAAGCCTCTCTAACTTGGTGGTGAGGGGAAGCAATCTCCAAACTCTTTCTACTTTGATGTTTTTGTCAGGGATTAGCTTTAAGCACTCACTGTTGGGCAGATGTGGAATAGGAATTGCTCTAGAGCGGGTCCTAAACCCTCAAGGCCTGGCCTTTGTGGCATTTTAGCTAGTTGCCTATGATGTCAATAAAGTAGTGACAGTTTCCCCACTTTGACTGGAGCAGAACATTCCCAAGTATGGGTCTATCTCTCTTTTAATCTCAATCTCATGAGAGTCACTTTCTTAATAGCCTCAACCAGTCCTTCCCTGTGCATGTGTAGCCTAGCCTCAAACCAAGAACTCACAGTTTATCCACTTGGGCTTTTGAACAACTCCTGCCTCTCTGATTGTTTATCCTCTAGGTTCTTGCCACTTCATTATCCTGAATTGTGATATCAGCTTAGTGATCTCAGTGGGAATACTGTACTCTACTTGGACTTCAGCTTAATGCACTATAACTGTGAGCTTATTTCTAGCACAATTGTGTGGCTTGCCACACAAATTTCCGTTTTATCTTAGGGATGATAGTGTTTCACTATCTGTTTCCCAATTCCTGATAATGATTGCTCCATAAATTTCCCTACTTTTATGACTATTTATAATGTGAGGCCTACTCTGATATCAGTAACTTTGTTATAGTCGGAAGCAAGGGAATACTTGTCTCTTTTTATAAATTAATAAACAAAAATTACACATATTGGGGCTGGGGTTGTGGCTCAGTGGCAGAGCTTTTGCATCACACATGTGAGGCACTTGGTTTTATCCTCAGCACCACATAAAAATAAATAAACAAATTAAAGATATTGAGTCCATCTATAACTAAAAAAATTAAAATAAAATTACACATATTTATAGTATACAATGTGTTTTAATAAATGTTTACATTGTGAAATGGTTAAATCCAGATATTTAGCATATGTATTATCTCATATATTTATCGTTATTTCTTTTTTTGATGGTCAGAAAAAGAATCTCCTATCTTAGAAAATCTCATGTAGGTAATACACTGTTAAAACTATAGTCATCATGCTGTATAATAGGTCTCTTGAACTTATGTCTTCTGCTTAACTGAAACTTTGTATCTTTCAACCAATAGCTTTCCAATTTCCCAATACCTCAGCTTCTTGTAACCACTATGCTAGCCCCTGTTGCCGTAAGTTTGATTTTTAAAATTCTACATATAAGTGTGGTAAGGTGTTTATTTCTATGATAGACTTATTTCACTCATAAATAATGTATGCAGGTTCATCCATGCCATTGCAAATGACAGATTTCCTTCTTTAAAAAGTCTGAATATTATTCCATTGTGCATATATACCACATTTTCTTTATCCATCTGCTCATGGAAACTTAGGTTGATTCCATACCTTGGCTATTTTTGAATAAGGGTATAGAAGACATGGGAATGCAGTTATGTCTTTAACAATATTGATTTCATTTCCTTTGGCTATCAACTTGGAAGTGGGATTGTTGATCAGATGATAGTTCTATTTTTTACTTTTTGAGGAAACTATATTGTTTTCCAGAAAGAAATCTTCCCAGGTATATTTCTCTACTTCCCTCCATGGTTCTAATGCAGTTGGTCATGGGCTATACTGCTTCAGGTATTGAGCTTGCATCTGAACTCTAGTATCTTAAAGGAAACGTTATTTTGTCGGTCTTAGAGCTCTCTGTTACTGGACCTTCATCAAGATCATCCTCATCCATCCTAAATCATCAGCAAGGTACAAATCCTTGTGTTTAAGCTGTGCGTTTCTTATCCTTTTCTTGCCCTACATCTCGGGGCTTCTAATATAAATTGGCCCATCTTCTCTACCTCCCCTCTCTCCAGTACTCTGTATACCAAGTGAGCAATTTAGAAACAACAAGAGTTCTTATTAAATCCTAATTCCAGAGCAATGGTTCTTCCTTACTTTATGAGACCAAAGCTATAAAAGATGCTCCGGCAATCATTCTGTAACTAGTAAAGTAGTGCAAAACATGGTGATGGTGGTGGTGGTGGTGGTGGTGGTGGTGGTAGTGTGTGTGTGTGTATGGTGGGCTGTGCAGGCTATAGTTGTGGTTGCTATAGGAGAGAAAGTTTCTAGAGCTAAGACTACTGCTCTGGGTGGGCACAACTAGATGGGGAGCGTTGGGGACTTGAGGATGGCAGAGGAATGCTCTGGAGACTGCCTGGTATAGGTCTTTTAAGCCGCTAGAGAGCAGATCCAAGACAGTCCTCTAACTTAAGGAAAGGGAGTCTGCCTCTATTGCCTCTCCAGCTGCTTTCACACTCCTGGTATCTCTGTACTACCCATCTCTCTTGCCTTCTGCACAGAAGCACATTTATTTTCAGACTTGAGCCTTTGGCTGTGCTGGCAAAAAGTGAAACTTCCCAATTCAGACATGCAGTGGGTTTATGGGCCTCTGGACAGGGTTTTTCCTCTCTGTTGGAGGAAGTCCTGCTGGGCAAGGGAAGGGGGACTTTCCTCTACAGAGACGCCTAGGGTCCACCCCTCTGAGGATGAGGCAATCTCCCCTGGGAGATAGAATGCACCCCAAAAAAGCACTGCAGGAAAAGGAGCTGCGGACTCTCCCTACCCCCATCCTCACTCTTTCCCCCAGTGTAGTGTAGCTGGGTTGCAGTCACACTGGAGAAACCTACAGGGAGATCCTCGGCAGGGCGGCTTTGATGACTTCTTCAGACTCACGGAGCAGACTGACAAATTGACTTTCAAGTGAAAGGTCAGTGCCGAGAACCAAAAGGGTAGAGCATCTGGATTCACAATTAAAACGCCTGCGGAGCGCACTGTGCAGCTCCGTAGTCTCCTTGTGTAGGAGGTGCTGTCAGAGGGACTCATTTGGCAGCTGTTTTTGACTCTGTATTGGGATTGGAGAAAATAAAAATTCCTTGTGGTTGTCTGTGCCTGTGTGTGTGTGTGTGTCGCGCCCGCGATCCAGAGTGGGCGTTTTAAGAGAAACCTTGCTCTTTGGCAAAAGCAAGTGCAGCTTTCTGCTAACTCAATTCTGACCCAGAGTTGACCTTGGAATGGTGAGTCCAGGGTGAGTGGATCCTCCGCAGAGCTGGCTGGCTCAGTACTGTGCCGTCCTTATGTAACTGCAGATTAAAGAACCCTGTGGACAGAGTTTAATCCCGGGCTTACTCTTTAACCTTGGCAAACTGTCTTTTAGAATGCATAAAGGGCTGCACCCAGGCACCTGCAAAGTGGAAATGTCCTTGCTCTTTCAGTTGAAAAGAAAGCCTGAGCCGTCATTATTTTTTCCTCTACTTAGTTGGCCACAGGAGCATTTGTTCTGTTTCATTTACAAAGTGTTTCCATACCAGAGGATACAATGAGAGCAAAGACGATATTCTTCTGAAGTGCCTGATGACCCTGAACCTCAAAAGGTGTTACCTAGTTTAGGGGCCCAGTCAACCCAAAGCTCAGATTTCTCAGGATGCTTTATAGGCTCAACTCTTGCTTATGAGATCTTCCTGACACAATGTAGCAGGCGCACCACAAAACCCAGTGAGTACACCATTCCATGTGGCTTGTTCACTTTCCTCTCCTTAGCAGGAGTCAGCCCTGCAGGAGGTCTTTAAAATCATTTGTTGAATGATAGGACAGAGCCCCTCTCCACACTGGAGGAGCTGCTCCTCCATCCACCCCACACAGATTCAGCAGGTGGTTCCACTTTGGGATATTTATTGCTCATTCTTCCCTATCCTCCTCCTCCCAGGAAAGTCAAAATAATGGGATTAAGCTGTGGTAGAAAGTGTTTGAGAAGGATTGTTAGAAGACAAGGGCAGAAGAGGGTAGAAAGCCGAGGGCCTCCACTGGAAAGGACCAGTCAAAATAACTGATAAGTCAAAATAACAGAGGAGGCTGGGTGCAGTGGTACACACCTGTAATCCCAGCAGCTCAGGAGGTTGAGGCAGGAGGATTGTGAGTTCAAAGCCAGCCTCAGCAACATGGAGTTCTAAGCAACTCATTGAGACCCTGTCTCTAAATAAAATACAAAATAGGGCTGGGATGTGGCTCAGTGATTGAGTGTCCCTGAGATCAATCCCCAGTGCCCACCCACCCAAAGCCCCCCTGCACGCCCCCAGGCCCCCCCCCCCTAAAAAAAAAAAAAAAAACAGAGGAGGGTCTGAACTGTGGGTTGTACTAGTTGGGCGACAAGGTACCCTCTGTTTGAGATTGCAGGCTCCAGAGTTGCCCTGCCAGGGATTAAATCCTGCCTCTGTGACATACCAGCTGTATAACTATGGGCATGTAATTTAACTTTTCTGTCTCCTAATCTCTTCTGCTGCACAGAACTATCTCAAGAAGGACACTAGTTAGCACATGTGAAATGCTTAGAAGGGCCTCTAGCAAGCCATCCAAACCTATGACTTTGGCCAAGTAGAACTCATTTTCATAGGTTAATTCATTGTCCTTTTGTTACCTGCCCCCCCTTCTGCTGCTTTTTTAGGTAAAAATTTTTTATCTGAACTTTAGAATAACTTATATGAGAGAAGCAGAGCAAGTGTAACTATCAGCATTCTTTTACAGATGAGAAATTGTGGATGAATTCTTTTTAATTGGGCTTTAAGATCCTAATTCTTACTTATATTTTCTCTTGTAGTTTTCCTGTTCACTTTAAGCACATTCCATCAGATGCTTATATCACTTACTATAAAAGATATATATACATATATATATGTATATATATATCTTCTATGTATTATATATATCTTATATATTATACTTTATACCAGAAGCTGTCTTGGTGCTAAGAAAATAAGGGTGAACAAGACAGATAAAATACTTGCACTCTTTGGAGTTTATAATTTCATTTTCTCTCATTTCTTTTAGAATCTAAGCTCCCGGGATACATGTATGATTCATCTTTAGGTCAACAAAGTATCCAGCACAAAGTTTTGTTCATAATAAATATCCAAATGCTGGTGATATAACAGTAAGAGCTCATATTTGAATGCAATAACTCAGTCAGACATTTTGTTAATTGTTTAAATTACTATCTTGCGCATCTTATAATAATAACCCTTTGAGAATGGTATTTTTATTATTTTCATTTTACATACGGGGAAACTAAGATTAGAGAATTATCTGGGTTCACTCAGGTTGTAAATTAGCACAAGAACATGGTCCAGTTTGCTTGACTCAAAACGTCATGTTTCTTCCATCTTGGAAATGAAGTTGAGATGAATGGACTTCTCTAAATTATCTTAATGGACACATAAATTGAATCTTCAAGTGATTTAAAAAGTGACTGACGGCTACTCATCTTCTCACTACTCTCTGGCCTTTTTAATTTTTAGCCCTTTTGTGTTCATACCAAGAATAAAATTTCTTACTTGGGCTAGGATGCTGGCTTCAGGGTTTCCTTGTTTCCCTGGCATCCATGTTTGGTGGTAAATTTATGCTCTCTTGCATCTTGCTGGCAAGGAAGCAGCAATCTAAACACTGGGATGTTGACACAACCCTGGGAAATAGAAACATCCGTCATTTCACTTGCTCCACAGATTAAAACCAGCACTCAAAGGGCAAAGAAATAATTAAACAGTAGCTGGCTTATTGGCTAAATTATAGGACTAGGCTCCATGAAGACAAAATGAGGTTTAAAATATTTATTATATTTTTTGGATAATCAGTTGGATTTTTTTTTTTTGGTCCCAGTCAATACAGAATTAAGCATATAGGACATGCATTAGTGTTATCCGTTTACCGGAGCAATGAGTGATCTTTTAGTTCTAAATCTGAGTGTCATGGTAGACTTTGAAAACCAGCCAAGCTTTAGGATATATTTAGGGATATTTTAATAAACGAAAAACTGGAAATCTGATCTCTATTTCTACATCTCCTTGTCACAGCAACAGGGCATTATGACTCAGTGGTTTGTTTTTAAGTCTTCGTCATATAAAGAATGACTTTGGAAAAGTACCAGCATCAATTTTCATGCTTGGTTTGTGGACACAGCCTCAGTAATTTAGATTCACTCACTCATATGTTTAAAAAAACATTTTAAATAATGAAGAATTTTAAAAAAAATCGTATTGCCATAGAGAAACAAAGTGTGTCCAAAAAAGACCAGCAACTTATCAGTGAAAATATTTTGCTGTCAGTATGTATTTATTAAGCACCAAACAAAGAATTTAACTAGGACACAAACACCACCTCTGTTGTCTGCTTTTCATTGCTATGACCAAGATACCAGACAACAACAACTCAGATTAGGACAAGTTTATTTGGGGCTCATGGTTTCAGAGATTCAGTCCATGGTCAGCCAACTCTGTTGCTCTGGGCCTGACTCATGGCAGAACTGTGTGGCAGAGGAAAACTGCTCAGCTAATGGAAACCAGGAAACAGACAAGAAGCAGGAATCTAAGAGCAAAATATAGTTCAAGTGCACACCCTCAATGACCTATTTCCTCCAACCACTCCTTACCTGACTATAGTTACCACCCACTACAATAGTCCTTTCAAATTATTAAGACAACAAAGGGATTAATCCACCAATTAGGTCACAGCTCTCATAATCTTATCAATTCATCTGTGAATATCCCTGCCTCCTCTCATACATGAGCTTTTGAGAAATATATCTAAACCACAACGCTGTTGCTAACAAAAAAATCATTCATTAATTCACAGGTTTGAATATTCTACATTAAAATTCATATGTAGGGCAGGCTGTGTGGGTGATATTTTGAATTGATCTTATCAACATAATGGTGGAGAACTTGGTTTATGGAATATCTTGAATTAAGTGTATGAAAATCTTCTTTTAAAAACACCCAGAAGTTTGGAGTAAAATATAACAAACATTGTATTTTGTGAATAATGAAGTTTACTTGAAGGAAAGAAAATTTTCTGTAAAAAAAAAAACAAAACCAATAATGGAAGTAAATAAGAACAAGAGAATCGGTGATATAGCTTGAATTAAGGAGTGTCGTGCAAAGACCGACATATTAAAGGCTTGGTCACTAGACTGTGCCACTGTTGGGCACAGAAGTGGGGCCTAGTAGAAGGAAGTTAGGTCATTGAGGGTGTGCCCTTGAAAGGATATTGAGGCCTTGCCCCCCACCCTGTCCCCACCCTCTGCCTCCAGGCTGCCATGAAGTAAACAGGCCTCCTGCACTCCCACACTCCCACCATGATGTACGGGTCCAAACAACAGGGTCAAGTAACCATGGACTAGAACCACTGAAAATGGGAGTAAAAATAAATCTTTTTCTTTATGTTAGGTATTTTTTTGTTTTGTTTTACAGCGATAGAAAATTGACTAACAGTACGTATGTGAGCTGTTGCTCTGGACAGGTAACCTTGACTGTGGGGCTGCAGCTGAAGGGTTTTTGTTTTTTGTCTGTTAAGGTGCTAGGTATGAAGCTCAGGGCCCCATATGTGCTAGGCAATTGCTCTACCACTCAGTTGTACCCACTTCCCTTAGAGGTTTTTAAGTCCATGAAGGAATAAACACACACACACACACACACACAAACAACAACAACAACAACAAAACATCCAAAGTCTCAAAAATGTCTCTTTTGAAAAATAATAGAAACTTTTATGTGGAATTATTGTTCAATTCTCTTTTTCATCCTTAGGAATGCATGAATGAATGAATGAATGAATGAATAAGGAAGGGTGGAAGATAGGAAAGAAGGAAGGAAGAAAGAAGGATGAGTCAGAGTGAGGCACTGGCTAAGACATAAAACATATAGTTGGCTGGGGATATACTTCAATTGACAGAAGGTAAAATGCCTCTTTGGAGAACCATGTCCTCAAACAATATAAAATTTTCATAAAAATCCCTGAGGATGATCAGCTCACAGTTTAAAGTTGTTAAATGCATATGAAAGAACATTCCACCACAACCAAGAATCAGATTTTTTTAAAAATAGAAGAAGGATTAGACATAAAAATAACAAGACCACTTTTCAGAGATTGTAAAATAAGCATGTTTTGGATGGTGGAAGACCTTAAAAAGAAAGGATTAAGAATATAAACATAAACAGCATCATCAAAATAGGCAAATTTCTTAAGAGAGCCAAAAATATCCCTTTCAGAAATAAAAAAAATTAAATACATAGTCACTAGGTTAAATTGTAGATTAGATGTAGCTGATTAGAGAATAGATAAATTGGAAAGTAGAGGTGAAAAAATTACCCAGAAGCAGCACAGTGAGAGAAGAACTTGAAATTGATAAAAGGAAAAGGAGACCCAGAAGATGAGATAAATAATTTAAACACCACACAGGAGAGGCAATATTTTAAAAGATAAAAAAAGAATGTTCTTTAGTTAGAATAAGCATTAATATTTCAAGCAAGATATGTATGTGCAAATCTCAGTTAAATATAACATGGCTAAACTTCAGGAAAGAATTTGGAGTCAGCTACCAAAAAAAGGAGATAATCTATAAAAGTTAAACAATTATACTGACAGCTGATTTTTCATAGTCATAAATGGAAGCCAGAAAAAGATGTAATCTTATCTTCAAAATATGAAACAAAATGTTTAAAAGCCCTGTTAATTTAGAATTGCTAATTTTTCATGTATTAGTGAAAGTAAAAGAAATACATTTTAGAATTAAGTGATGGTAGAATACGAGGGTATGTGGAAAAGGACACACTAGAAATGATGGTAGAATCTTTCTATATAGATAGAATTATCCCACAACACCTAAAATTGCTTAAATCTAAGATAATATCTCTAAAGTAAAATCAGTAGCAAGAACATTGACAAGTAAAGAAATCAAGCAGTGCTTTGCTACTAGCTGGAATCTAGCCTTAAATTTCAAAGAAGAATTAGAAAATTATGAATGAATGAATGAATGAATAAGGAAGGGTGGAAGAAGCCTTAAATTTCAAAGAAGAATTAGAAAATTAGGTTGCTTAAGAGGATCTTTTTGCTATATACTAGCTAGTCCAAAATAATCACAAAGAAAGCCATTTAGCCTATTCAATTTATTTCACTTTACTTTTAATGCTCACATCTAATCATTGGTCTGTGTCTTTCTTTCTTCCTATTCATCTGTCTGTCATCCTGTGGAAAAGCAAGTACAACAAAAATAAGTAGATCCAGATGGTGAAGGAGAGCATGGCAGTAGCATTACATAGAACAGAGCTTATCTTGGTCACTCTCACAAGAACAGGAGAGTGCCACACCTTTACCCTTCTATTACACAAAAGCAGAAGCAAATATGCTATGAAGAAAAGACAATATCATTGTTTTTTTTAAACTGTAAAATATATAGGACTGATTGAAGATATAGGCTTTCAATGACAACATGGACTTTATTGCCAGTTCTTACTATCATGTTTAGCACCGAGAAAGTGCTCAATATATATTTGTTGAATTAGGGAATGGTAAAAGAAGTGAATGAAAAAGAAAAGTGTTTGAGGGAATAGATAATTAGTTGGGGGAAAGGGAAAGACCTTTTACATCTTAGGAGGTCTTTATAAAGAATCTCTATCCCGAGGCAGAAATATTTCCACTGATATCTTTGCTAAGTTTTATTTTTCCACAGCTGGATTCTGGGTAAGGTGTCTAAAAATGTGTACTGTTAGAGAGAGAGAAAGAGAGAGAGAGAGAAAAGAGAAGAGAGGGAGAGAGAGACACACACAGAGATACAGAGCGACTAAATAAATATAAAGGGTTTTTGCTATGCAGTGGTGGAGTTTTCTGGGACCACAGGAGCTGCAGAGGCAAATAGGTTAATTAAAGGCTTTAAGTCTCATCAAGAAAGCCTTAAACTTTGTATGAGCATTGTAGCCAAAGTAGTTTCCAAAGGGTGGGGCTCAGTGACTCTTTCACCCCAATATTAAAAAGCATCAACTCCTACAGTTTACAGCTGCTCCAGCAACTGGAGGCATTTCAAGGAGGAATGACTCATTTAGAATCCCTGTAGGCAAAGAGACTCATGTTAATGAGAGCAAGGGTTTGATGGATTTTATATGATTTTTAAATTTCACCAAGAACTTTGATAGCCATAAGATGCAAGTGTTAGAAAGAATAATGATAATATTCTAGCTATATTTCGATTGTGCACACAAATGTCATTAATTTGCTCAAAGTAATTTATGTTCGTCTTTGGTAGACTTGGTGCGATGTTGTCTTTGTGTCGCAGCAACAACTTTATCTGTCTAATCAAGTTGGCTTACTCTGTCTTTGAAATGGTTTTTGCATTGCTTGAATGCTGAAAGGGAAGGGAAGGAGGCCCAGAAGATATTAAATGGAAAATAGAAATCTATATGCAATAGTTATTGGTACAAAGCTTCAAAATCTTTCTTAATAGCTGTACAATTATCTAATGTAATCCCTACCATAATTTCTTCAACCAGTTCTTCATTCTGTTATAGAAAAGGCCACAATTTTCTCCTCCTCACTATATCTGTGATCTTTTGCAATCTTATTTTGTTGACCCTGCCATGAAGAGGTGGTTTATATTTCTCCACCTTTTGAATCCGGGTGAGCCTTGCAATTTTCTTTGGCTCAAAGAATGAAATAGAAATGATTTGAGACAAAATCTGGCCCTAGGCCTCAACTACCTTCCTTGCTCTCTTGAAATCCTGCCCAACTGCCCTATGAACAAGCCAACTGTGAACTAGTTGCAGACCTACAAGTGAGGCCATCACAAAGCAGAAGAGCCACCTAGCTGAGCTCTGTTGCCTACCCACACAGGATTACTAGCTAAATAATTGGTTATTGTTAGAGTCATTAAACTTTGATGTGATTTTGTGTAGCAAATTTATCATTGATTTATCTACTAATGGAATTTTATATTATTTCTAATTTTTCCTTATAATAAACCATGCCTTGATGAAAAACATTTGCATAAATCTTTGCATAGTAGTTAGGTTGTTTTCTTACTACAGCTGACTGGAAGTGAGGTTACTGGATCAAAATCAAAGCTCATTTTAAACTATGACACATAGAGCTAAATTACTCCCTGGTTAGTTTATGTTTTAATCAATCAGGAACAAGGTCATCCACCATGTTAGGGGAGGAGGTATGGATGACTCTAGATATAGTGGTCAGAGAAGCCAAGGAAAGGAGATTCAGTTATCTGAGCAGTTTTCTGAGCAGTTATCTTGTATTCAATGAAACAATGAGACATGTGACAGTTTGAGGAAGAGTCATGCAGGAAAATAGAAAACAAATGACAAAAGACTAAGAATAAAAGGCATGTGGGTTGTTGACTAGCATAGCTGCCACTGAGCAAAAGAGGCACAGAAGTTAGGTTGCAGATAGGCAGGGACCAGACTCATCCCTGTAGAGCCATGTAGGATGTAGAAAGCATTTTGCATTTTATTCTTAATGGGAAGAGATGACATTGGAAGGCTCAGCACAGAGGAGTGGTGTCACCATCAACACTTTAGCCAAAGCAGCAGCATTAGTAGCATCTTCTTCTTCACTAATGCTTATTGTTTGGCCTAGATTCTGTTCTAAGCATGCATCATATCCTTACACAGTAATTCACTTAATCCTATTTTAAGAGCAAAGCAGTATTGCTATCGTACTGTTTTTATAAATGAAATAACTCCAGCACAAAAGGGCTAGATGAATTGCTCAGGTTGACATAGAGACTTGGAGACAGAGCCAGAGTTCAAATCCAGGAAATCAGGCTCTAGATACTGGAACAGTGTGATGTGTGTTGCAAATCGATGCCCCTTATGAAAAAAATGGACAATAGTGTAAGAGTGGAGCTGCACTGTAGGCAGGAGCCTAGAGGAGAGTTGTTGGACTTATTGGTAGCTGTATAGGTGGTGAGAAATGATTTGAAGGATTACCTGGTAGAGTCTCAGTGTTCTTTTAGTCATTTAAAAACTTCACAGATAATCTTATTGATGACAATGATGTCTTCCTGGCATTTTGCTTGTATTATTTAGTTCTAGTGAGATTTAATGTTTTTCTTAGTTATATTGGCTATTTGAATTTCTTCTGCTAATTGTACATATTTCTCATATACATGCTACTGGTGGGGCTGTCCTTTGTAGATTTATGAGTGCTCTTTTTATATTAGGTATATTGACTTATACATTTATTTATTCATACAAATATAATTTTCTAATACAAATATAAAGCACAATTATATATTTTTCAGTTTGTCTTTGGTAGTTTGACTTTGTTAATTTTTTCACACATTTCATTTTATTTTATGCAGCAAAATTGCATTATGTTTTCTGTTGTGTTTAAAAAGTTTTCTCAGTCACAAAATTTTTAAAAAGTATTCATTCATGTTTTCTTAGTGCTTTTATGATAACATTTATTTTCATTTAAATATTTGATTTATGTAAGATTTATCTGGAATGACTAGTAATACAGTTTATTTTATTTTATTATGGCTAACAGGTTGTTCCAACATTTATATCAAGCATGAAACAGCGTTTTTGCACTGAAGAGAAATTCCAATTTTTATATATGTCAAAGGTATATTCTTGGTACAGGCTAAGAATCCCTAATCTGAAAACCTATAATCTGAAACATGGTATGCCAGATGGAAAATTCCACAACTGTCCTTGTGTGATGTATCGCAGTCAAAACACAAGTGCATAGCAGTTACTGCATAAGGTTACATGTATAAGGTATATATGAAATAAACGAATTGTATGTTTAAACTTGGGTCTCATTCCCAAGATATCTCATTACACATATTCAAATATTCCAAAATCTTAAAAATACTGAAATCTGAAACAATTTTGGTCCCAAGCATTTCAGATAAGGAATATTCCACTTGTACTAATGCTGTACTTGGCTCTGTTAACATGTAGACTGCTTAATCTTAATCATTTTATAGTTAATCTTAATATGTTAGGATAATTTTATTTTTTGGATATAGTTGGTCCCACAGAGATTTATATGCTGGAAGCTTGGTCAACAGAGTAATGCTATTAGAGGTTGTAAGACTTTTAACAGGAGAAGCCTAAGGAGAGGTAATTAGGTTATGGGACCACCATCCTTGAAAGGAATTAATGCTGGTCTTGAGAGAATGGGTTGCATCTTGATGGAATGGATTAGTTACTGTGGTTGTGGAGTGTTATAAAGTCAGTACACCTCACATACTCTTTTTTATACGTGCGGCTCAACTGTTCCTTCATGTAGTACTGCTATGTGATGATATCCATCATGCTATGAAGCAGCATAAGGCTGATAATAGATGTGGCTTCCAGGGCATGGATGTATCAGCCTCTAAAACCATGAGCCAAAAATAAATCTCCTTTCCTTATAAAGTATCTAGTCTCAGGAATTTTGTTACAACAATACAAAACAAACTAAGGTAGGTAGAAACTACCTTTTCCAATCTTTCCTTGATATTTTTGCTCATGAATTCTTTCAGCTAAATTCTATAATCATTTTTCAATTTAAAAAGACTTTGCTGCATTTTGATGGAGACTGCAGAATTCTACATGTATTTTGTGGATCAATTGAGAGAGACATGACATCTTTAAAAATTAAATTGAAATGGAAACTGAAAGATATTTTCTATTAGTAATGTGTCTTATTGTTACTATTATAACCACTACAAGGAATATACTATAAGAAATACTAGTATAAGGAATACTTTTGAGGGCATTTCCTTATCATTTTTGTTTTTTCTCTGCCCCCATATCCTCTCGACACATATCGACATTTAAAATTACTTTAAAATAGGGATTTTTCAGTACTTTCTCTTGTACTTGAACTTTCTTCGTTTACTTGCTCTGCTTTACCTGCTCCCCAGAGCTGGGAAATTGTTATTAATCAGCTCCGAATCTTAGTTCCCAGAAGGGGAATGTGCATGGAAACACCAGCCTGGCCCTCAACATCTGTAATTTTCCAGTCCATTGTATACCTAGTCTATGAGCAGGCCACTGGGCATTTTTCTCCAATCTGAAACTTATTTCATGTTAACACTCTTTTGTTTTACAACACTGCTTCCAAGTTTATGGCTTTCTCCCTTGAACCGCTTGTTCCAATTGCATCTAATATTTCATCAAATATGGTAAAGAAGCCATGAGATTGAATTGATGCTCCTTGAGAGCCGTCTTCAGCAGACACCGGTCAGATTGCTCTAAAATGGTTTTCCTTTTTAGCCCTTCTGAATTGTAGCATGTTTCTGAGGCCAAATTCTTCAGGGGAACATTATGACTATTTAAGGTCTCCAAACTTTATGCTTCAATACAAAAGGCCTAAGGGTGAGGATTTTAAATGGATGAAGTGGAGAAATTTTTACTTCCTTAAGCAAACATATAGCATTTCCTTCCATGTGTCAGAAATGAAAACAAAAAATACAAACTAATTTGTCATGAAATTTTCCCTTTTATAATTCCCTCTATGGTACTTTTTCAACCTAACAAGTCATATTTTCTCTTCTTTCGTGTCAGGTTTATAGCTTTGCTGGTCACAGTTTCAATAACCATGATGGACGATCTTCTGTTCTATATATCATGTACAAGCATTCAGCTTAAAAGTATCTTTGTGTTCACAGCTTGCTTTCTGTCACCTCTACGATCCTTCCTCCCCACCGCAGATGCACATGGTGTTATATTATATGCGCAGAGAGCTTTGGGGAAAGCTCATATTTAGGAACATTAAATAAGCAGAAGAAGATGGCTGCTTATTTGGGCTGAGCCTGACCTCACTATGAAATGAGGCAAATTGTCATATTTATGACTCAGGGTAAGTCAATAATATATTGGCATTCACATGTGGAAACACATTTACTCCTGGACATGTGGCTTCTACTTAGTTTTTCTCTCAAGTAGTGATTTTTACCTAAGTGTGAGTCTTTTTCTTTTCTTTTTTTTTTCTTTTTCTCTCTCTGTTCCTTCTTTCTTTCTCCTCCCTCCTCCTCTCCTCCTTCCTTCCCCCTGTCTCCCTCCTTTCCTTCCCTTCTTTCCTTCTTTCTTCAGTTTGCATTTTTCTCTCCCTTTCTCCTTTCTGCCCCAATTAAACACCATGGGATTTATAGCATTTATGTAGAGCATGAAAGACTTCTTTGCAAACAACCAAGTATATTTTTCTCTTTACTCTTTTTTTTTCTCCCTAATCTCTCTTTGCTTGTCCATGTCTGCTAGCTCACTCTTTCTTTTGCTCACACCTAGAGTTACACACTGAAAAAATTATAAGGCTGGATAAATGCTATTCACAACTATGGTCTGGAAATCTGATCCTATGGGTCCTTTGGAATCATCATCAATATCATTTGTTTTTCTTGCTAGACTGCCTGGGTAAATTCCAGCCGGAGAAAAGAAGGTCATGTGGGTTCTGATTTACTGTGGAGAATATTAAGAAGGAAAAAAAAAAATAAATCACTGATAATCAAAAAACATAGAAAAACCTCACTATGAAAGTCTTTATTATTTCTAAATTTGGTCAGCTCTATCTTCCTGTTCCCCTAACGACAAGGCCCCCATTTTCCTGAAGTCTATTTTTATAGCAACTTTGTTTTGCAAATGGGATTTAGTTTGGGGGAATGCAGAAAATTTTGACCTCCCTCTTCTCTCTGCAGTGTTCTGGAAGGTGGGGTTCTCTCTCCAGGTTTTCTGGCCCATGCAGATTTGTGGAGGTGCTGGCAATCCTCCTACCCCATCTTTCTTCTCCTCCTTGTATCTGGGTTACAGTTGTTTGGATTCCACAGGCTCTTCTGTGGCTGACCACTGTCTTCTCCCATAAGCCTGACATAGCTGGCCAACATACTCATTTCAGGGGAGAGTTCTTCACTGGGAAAGGCTTCAGAAGCACAGAGAGTGGTCTTTGCTAGCTGCTGTCATTCTTGATTTTCCTCACCATCCTTCCAGAAAGCAATAGGAAGGGTTTGGAACAGCCATCTGGACTCTGAGCAGACTTGGTGTTGATGCTAAATGCTTTAAAGAGAATGAACCACCAGCGGTCAGCCACAGTTACTTAGGTGCTTTGTTCTGTGTGATTGTAAGGTGCTGGACAAGATGAATTTTCCACTTTACCCCTTCAGGTAAGCAGGAAGAAACTGTTAAAGCACAGAACTGGGCATGAGGAGCCTGACTTTATCAGTTACCTATCTGGTCTCTGGGAGATACCATTTCCCTTCCCCTAGCCTCTGTTTTCTTGGTTTGAAAGGGTTATTGGGTAGGATTTTCTCAATACCACATGTTCAATGAACTAGGGTAAAGCACAAAACTAGTTTTTTCCTCTACATAGTGGAGAGAATAATACTCACGAGCAAACTACTTCCCATTTTCAACAAATGTTAAAAAGATGAGGGACTGTGGGACTAAAATTGTCTCCACAGAGCATAAAACAAAGCAAGATTTGGCAGTTCTCCAGCTCATTTGATCTGAGTTAAACAGGGGCTCATTTTTTAAGTTTTATTTTTGGCTTGACGTGAATCATAGTTCTTAGTAAAGTTAATATTAGCTAAATTACTGATAATTTTGAAGACAAATGATTGGATTCTATCCTGTAGCTTAAGAATCAGGCATAAATGTGTGAAGAATTTCAGTTATCTAATTTCTCATTTTTAAACAGTGTTGTAGTTGGTAAAAATATATGATCATAAAATATGCCTTTTTTAGTGTTTGATTTAATTTGCTCAAAACGAATAATTAGACTGCAGGAATTGGGCTCAGATTTGGTTTAGGGACTTGATTTATGTGTTTGCTCCCATATTAAAATTCATACTCCTGGATTTATACCCAAGCGGGACCAGTCTAAGGGATCCTGAATGGCAGGAATCCAGTTTTCTTTTATATAAGTAAGGGTGCCTAAGTGTAGCAGTAGCTTAATAAATGTATTTTGGAATAAAACATAATTGAATAACTGGTCAGTTCATTTTTAACACCTTTCCTTATTATGATAAAGTATGCCTTACTTAAAACTTACAATTTTAACCATTTTTGGGTGCAGCTCAGTGGCATTAAACACTCACAATGTCACCCAATCATCACCACCATCCATTTCCAGAACTTTCTCATCTTCTCAAACTGAAACTCTGTAGTCATCAAGCAGTTACTGTACATTCTGCACCCCCACTTTGCCCCACTCTGCCTCTGGTAACCACCATTCAACTTTCTGTCACTATGAACTTGACTACTGTGAGTACTTCCTACAAGTGGAATTACAATATTTATCCTTTCATGATTTACTTGATTGGCATATCTTGAAGGTTCATCCAAATCAAGTGTAGTACACCTCAGAATTTCCTTTCTATAAGGTTGAGTAATATTCGTATGTACATAACTCACATTTCATTTATTCATTCTTTCATGATGGATATTTGGATTTTTTGCACCTTTTGGCTATTATGAGTAGTACTTCTATGAATGTGGTCTATGGTACAAGTTTTACCATCTACATAAGAAATGAAATATTGCTTAATAAGAAGCCATACCTTAGAAATTCTTCAAGTCCATTAATATAGCTGAAAATTTTACGCCATTTCCTGGTCATTTTGTTTAGTGCTGGGGAAACTCATCTACTCCACTGAGAAGCTCGATGAGGGTAACATTCTTGTCATATTCACCTTTACCTTCCAGCACGTGGTGTGGAGACTGGCCCAGATGAGGCTGAGTCAAATGTTGCTGAATGAATTGACCAGATTTTCTTTTATCTGATTTGAACTTTCAGTACCTGAGAGAAAAAGGAAATTAAAGCTAGAATGTTGAGTGTATTTATTATTAACTTCTACCTATGCTTTGTTTTTCTTTCTCACTAGATTTGTTATCTCCTGAACATAGTTATCAGTTTAAAATTAGTGGATTTTGAACATTTTTACTTATTTTTTGAAAAAGGATGTTTGAAAATAACACTGCTCATTTTTATATTGATGTGAAATTTTGCATGTAAAATTAAGCAATGCTAATGAATTGCTGCAAATGTTGACACTTTAAAATAAAACTACTACATGACTCTTAAATATATCAAATGGAATTTGATACAGGATAACAACTTGATTCCACCATCATTTATTCAAAAATAAACAACCTCTCTTATGACAGTTGAAAATTTTACAGTATTTCTTTTTGTCCCTTAACTTATATTTTCATTCCATTTTCCTCACAAAATTTTGTCTTGATTCAACAATATTTTTATTGTTGAAAGTCACTTGTTGATCACCTTTTCATTCTTCTTGGCAACACTATACATTTGAAATTTCTAAATTTTACTTTTCTGTGACAATATGGTTAAATGTTAGAAACAATTTTTGCTGGATTAAATTATCATCATTCAGTATCACAATCATTAGTGTACAGTCAAAACTACATAATTGTATCATGATTTTATAATTATATTGCTATATCATATAATAATATAAAAGTTTATAGGAAGTGCATTAAGACAAGAATTTTGAAATATTAAACTTTTTTATTGACAATAAAAAATGTACAGAATCATTTCTACTTCTATTTTTCTTTTTAACAAATGTAGTATCTATTCACACAGTTATTTAGATGGAAATGAACATCATCATCAAAAATTATTTTTTTCAAATTCATCAGTTGGAAATTGAATTAGGCCCATCTTCATTTTCTTAGGGGTTTTTTTTTTTTTTGAAGGTGAACTTCTCTTGAAAATGTCTTTACAAGAGCCTAGAAAATGTCAATTAGTTGCACCCATTGCTCTTTTATTTAGAGGCATCTAGCTTTACCTAATATATTTATAAAATATTAGAGCAAAAAGTAATGTATAGGTAAATGATATCTTTCCCCAGTACCATATTTTGAAAAATAAAATCATTTTATCTTACCACAAATTTAAATATTTTTATCAAAACCTTTGTCTTTCATACATAGTTTTATTAATTTGTGAAATATTCCATGTACAATGATTGACCAATCAGTTCTCATTATCCGATGTATTCTTCAGATGAGATTAACTTTATTTAAGGAAACCCAACTTTATATTTCAATTCTAGTAAATGTATTAGTTTACTTCCCTTTGATAATTTTGCTTCTGAATTTCAATTTTTAAGATAAATAGATAAAAATAATATAAACTTTTCATGAGTTACATCTGGGTATAAAAAAAGGTGCGGTTGCCTTCATTATTTTTCCTTATCACCACCATTGCTTTGTTTTCAAAGGACTTCTCTCAGGGGCAGTGATTAAAAAAAAATAGTTGGGGCATGAAAAAAAGACAAGGCCATCGTTATGGTTTAGACATTGGGTGAGACAATGCAAGAATTTTCAGAGGTGAATTGATTTGTGAGAGTTGTAATCTAATCAGTGGATTAATCCACTGCTATGGATTAACTGGGTGATAACTGTAGGGAGGTAGGGTGTGAAGGTAGGGTGTAACTGTGAGTGTGACTTTGGGTTTTGTATTTTGTCCCTGGTGAGCAGAGGTCTCTGCCTCCAGATTGTCATGTTCTGAGCTGCTTTCTCCCCCATGATGTTCTGCCTCACCTCAGACCCTTGAGCTGTGGTGTTGGCCAATCATGGACTGCACTTCTGCAACTGTGAGCCAAAACAAATTTTTTTCTCTACATTGTTCTTGTCATATTTTTTGGTCACTGTGACAAAAAGCTCAGCAAAACAGCCATTAAGTGAACATTGTCATCCCACATGAAAACACATTCACATTGAGAACACCCCAGCATAAACTGATGAATCTTGTTTCTATTTCCAGGCTTTGCTTTTATGAACGAATGCATAACACTGGGAAACACAAATGCCTCTCATGGGTTAGGGGGCCCTTGGTGACTGCAGAGCCTTCACCAACACCAAATGGTCCCTTTGACGGATGTATTGGGGGAAAGATTACACCTCAGGACAATGCTCTATAAAAAGGTTCAGGATGAGAGGTGTGTTTGTCTTTAGTAAAGGCAAAAGGGAAAACCGACTGGAACTTTCAACTCCATGCATTCTCTCAAATAGATAAATTTTAAAACAATCAGAAAATGTATCATCTAAAGTCTACCCATTCCATGTGCCCCTGGGAAAGCATGTATCTCTCTCTGGGGGTATACAGAAGATAGCTTGGAAACCACTGTCTTAAACTTCTCTGTGTCCTCACTACTTGCTGGTATTTATGATGAGGTAACAGTGATCAATTCCTTACTTTCATGATGCTATTTATTATAACCTAGTTTTATGGGTTATAGATTGCATACTTTTATATGACAAATATTATAGTCATTCATTTTTTAATTTATAATTTTAGTAAATTCATGATAAACATCTACCATTTGCAAGGTATTTTGGCTAAGCTGAAGATAAAGACAACATAAAATAAGGTGCTTACATTTTGTAGAAATCAAGAGACTTGTACACAAATAACTATGGCACAAATTAGAAAGTGATGTTATACGTGTGAGGAGTTTAGAGGCTAAAATAATTAATTCTGGCTTGAAGAACCAGATCCTAATAATGACACTATAAGAGAGTACAGCTATGTACAAACCCATCACTACTTGCAGAAATACAACACAAAGGACTTGTTAGGAAATCTTCCTATTTGAAAGATGGAACTTTATTTAAAGTTTGTAACTGACTTTTAAAGATGGCCGCTGCGTACGGGGGTTGCTGAAGTGCTGAGCGTGGTGCTCAAAGCAGTGGCTTTAATAGAGATTTCGCACAGTCTCTTAGAGCTTTCACCGTTAATCTGTAGCGGACCACTTTGCCAAGGAGCAGGAAGAACAAAGAAATCAAAAAAGAGACGCTTGGATGCTCAGAGCCGCGGGCGCTTTGCTCCCATCTGCTTCCTCTTTCGCTTCGCTCCGGGCGGAGAAGCTGAATGTGTAATCAGCAGTGGATTGTAAGTACCCGAGGCAAAGAAAGCTCAGTGCGCCCCAC
>NW_026000016.1:26711458-26728414 GCF_001458135.2 Marmota marmota marmota | reverse complement strand
GAGAGAAAAGGGAAATTGCATGGTAATGGAGGGAGACCCTCATTGTTATACAAAATTACATATAAGAGGTTGTGAGGGGAATGGGAAAATAAACAAGGAGAAATATGAATTACAGTGGATGGGGTAGAGAGAGAAGATGGGAGGGGAGGGAGGGGGATGGTAGAGGATAGGAAAGGTAGCAGAATACAACAGTTACTAATAGGGCATTATGTAAAAATGTGGATGTGTAACCGATGTGATTCTGCAATCTGTATTTGGGGTAAAATTGGGAGTTCATAACCAACTTGAATCTAATGTATGAAATATGATATGTCAAGAGCTTTATAATGTTTTTCAACAACCAATAAAAAAAAATAAAAAAATAAAATAAAAAAAATAAAGTTTGTAACTTACATGATGGTACTTATATTTATAGTGTTAGTATATAAAATCTTTAAAATGAATGAGCCTATTTCCTACCCATGGAATAGATTGAATCATGCTTTATTTTTTTTTCTGTCCAGAATGTGCATATAGCATCACAGTCTGTCAGTTTCATATTTATAGGAGAAATGTTTTCAGATCAATCTTTCCTCACTGACTTGAGAACACATTTACTTTTATTTCATGAACTCCACTTCAACCAAAAAAGTCTCTGTTGCTGACTCAGCATACAAAGCTACATTTTATACCTGTCAGGCTGCATATAGATTTTTATAAGGTGAACAATGGTTGTATTTAAGTACTGATGTAGTAATCTTGAAGTCTTCTGGCAGTATCCTTTGGAAACTGGATCCATAAATTTTATTAGTATTAAATGTTTCTAATGGGAGTTGACGAATAGTTGAATGGGATAACTTTTTCTCTGCACTTGGCAAAGAAAGAGGGAAGAAAAAGTCCCCATTACACAATGAGAAATGCATTACTGTTCAAGCTTATTCATCTCAATTTTGCACAAATATAACTTAAGACTTTTTACAACTATTGGTGAAATTACAGTGCACTGCAGGGAAGTTGCAAAATTTTTATGGATCTAATAAAATTGTCATTGTAATACCATTATAGGGTGCTGGGACAACTTAGATATTTGTAATACCCATACTCCTATGCCAAATCGAGAAGGGAGATAGTTAGTTTGATTGGAGACAAATGCTGAACAGGGTTAAACCCAAGTTTTTTTTTTTTTTGATAATGAAAATCTCCCTATTATATTTCATATGCAGTGAAATTGGATTGGGCAGTTAGCCATTTTCACTTAGTTGACTTTATAATGGAGCAGATAAACATTATCGAGCATAACCTACAAATTAAGCTATCATTGAAATAATCATGTATTATATTCAGAGAAGTTTCAAAATAATTTCCAGTTGAGTATTTTCTTTTCACTCAATTTTGGCTTCAGAAATATGCCCAATAGCCTTTCTCTGCTCTGACTTTTAGCATACAACCAAAAAATCTCTTGGTAGTCTTTTACGTGTGATACTACCTTTTGCCCATTCAACTCTAAAATCCACTAACAGGATCAATGGATGAGACATTTATATTCTTCCCAGAGGTCATTAAGAATAGCCATGCATGCATTTCAGCTATGTGGCTTTTCTTCTCCTATCTTATTTGGGCCTCAACAGATTAAAGCAAAACATCATTGGAGCATTTGAGTTCCCAACATCTTCCCACCCTTCCAAAGAAGTAGGTTGACTCAAACCTGTGATTAGTGCTGGAATGGGAGTGGGACCCATGGCTGGCTCTTACTCTGTGAAGGGAAGTGGGCTGGTGCCTCCTGGGGAGACTCTCTCCTTCCCAGGAAAAGACATAAGAAAGATGTGGGTTTTTTTTTTCCTTCAACTAGTTGAGGCCCATGGAAATAATGTAGTTTTCTCACTACAGTGAAGATAAAGGCCATAGAGAGGAGATGGGAGCTAGGAGAGAACAATGAAGACTTGAGTCAGAGCCTTGGCCCTTTGAACCTGGAGTCTGCCTCTTCCTGGTGGGCAGGAATATGAGTCAAGGACAGACTTACAGAGCTATGCCCCTTGCCAATCACACAACTTCTGGGAAATTTATGTGTGTATGTGTGTGAGTGTGAGTGTGTGTGTGTGGGGGGTGGGGTTGGTCATACTAGGATGGAACCTAGGGACACTGCATCACTAAGCTGCATATCCAGGCTTTTTAATTTTATTTTGAGATAGGGTTCTCACTAAATTGCTTAGTCTGGCTTTGAACTTCTGATCCTCCTGCCTTAACCTCCTAAACAGCTGAGATTATTATGCCACCTCCTCTCCAACTTGATTTCATAGGATTGTTGTAAACTTTGAGTCAATATATGTAAAATGCTTAGAAGGGTGGTTGGCATACTGTAGATTCTAAAAACAACAACAACAATAACAAAAAAACAGTTATCTATTATTATGTAAAAAAAGTAATTTCTTATTGCTTAAGCCATTTTTTTTTGGTTGGCTTCTGTAGTACTGGAAATCAAACCCAGGACCTCATTCATACTTAGGCAAACACTATCACTGAGCTCCATCCTCAGCCCTGCTTAAGCCATTTTGAATCTCCTTTATGTTATTTTTAAATAGAAATACTTAGCAATCCATCCATTTATTGGTTTTTGATTTTGATTCTTGCACTATAGGAGTCTTATTAAGGAAGTTGGGACCTAATCCCACATGATGGAGATTAGGGCCTACTTTTTCTTCTATTAGATGCAGGGTCTCTGGTTTTATTCCTTGATCCATTTTGAGTTGAGTTTTGTGCATGGTGAGAGACAGGGGTTTAATCTCATTTGGTTGCGTATGGATTTCCAGTTTTCCCAGTACCATTTGTTGAAGAGGCTTTTCTCCAGTGCATGTTTTTGACACCTTTGTCTAATATAAGATAACTGTAATTATGTGGGTTAGTCTCTGTGTCCTAAATTCTGTACCATTGGTCTGTTTTGGTGCCAATATCATGCTGTTTTTATTACTATTGCTCTGTAGTATAGTTTAAGGTCTGGTATAGTGATGCCACCTGTTTTACTCATCCTGCTAAGGATTGCTTAGCTATTCTGGGTCTCTTATTTTTCCAGATGAATTTTATGATTGCTTTTTCTATTTCTCTGAGGAATATAATTGAGATTTTGATTGGAATTGCATCAAATCTGTATAGTGCTTTTGGTAGTATGATCATTTTAATAATATTAATTCTGCCTGTCCAAGAGCAAGTTAGATCTTTCCATCTTCTAAGGTCTTCTTTAATTTCTTTCTTTAGGGTTCTGTAGTTTTCATTATATAGATCTTTCACCTCTTTTATTAAGTTGATTCCCAAGTATCTATCTATCTATCTATCTATTTATTTATTTATTTTGAGGCCATTGTAAATGGGGTAGTTTTTATCATTTCCTTTTCTGAGGATTTGTCACTGATATACAGAAATGCCTTTGATTTATGGGTGTTAACTTTATATTCTGCTACATTGCTGAATTCATTTACTAATTCTAGAAGTTAAATGGGATGGATTCAAACTAAAAAGTTTCTTCTCAGCAAAAAAAAAAAAAAAAAAAAAAAAAAAACAATCTGTGAGGTGAACAGAGAGCCTACATCTTGGGAGCAATTTTTTACTTTTTAACCCCTCACAATCAGATAGAGCACTAATCTCTAGTGTATATAAAGAACTCGCAAAGCTAAACACCAAAAGAAATCAAAGAGCCCAATCAGTAAATGGGCCAAGGAACTGAACAGACACTTCTCAGAAGAGGATATACAACCAATCAACAAATATATGAAAAAGTGTTCATCATCTCTAGCAATTAGAGAAATGCAAATCAAAACTATTCTAAGATTCCATTTCACTCCAGTCAGTATGGCAACTATTATGAATACAAACAAGAATAAGTGTTGGCGAGGATATAGGGAAAAAGGTACACTCACACACTGCTGGTGGGACTGCAAATTGGTGCAGCCATTATGGAAAGCAGTATGGAGATTTCTTGGAAAACTGGGAATGGAACCACCATTTGACCCAGCTATCCCTCTCCTTGGTCTATACCCAAAGGACTTAAAAACAGCATACTACAGGGACACAGCCACATCAATGTTTAGAGCAGCACAATTCACAAGAGCTAAACTGTGGAGCCAACCTAGATGCCCTTCAATAGATGAATGGATTAAAAAACATGGCATATATACACAATGTAATTTTACTCAGCAGTAAAAGAGAATAAAATCATGGCATTTGCAGGTAAATGGATGGAGTTATAGAAGATAATGCAAAGTGAAGTTAGCCAGTTCCGAAAAACCAAATGCAAAATGTTTTCTCTGATATAAGGAGGCTGATTCATAGTGGGGTAGGGAGGGGGACCATGGGAGGAATAGATGAACTCTAGATAGGGCAGAGGGGTGGGAGGGGAAGGGAAGGAATATGGGGTTAGAAATGATGGTGGAATGTTAATCCTTATCCAAAGTTACAGGTATGAAGACACGAATTGGTGTGGACATACTTTGTATATAACCAGAGATATGAAAAATTTATTCTCTATATGTGTAATATGAATTGGAATGCATCCCACTGTCATATATAAATTTAAAAAATAATAAAAACCCAAATACTTAGCAATGTTAAACAGCATAATTGAGATACTATCTTTACCCAAAGGCCATATTTTTAAGGATGGCTTTGTTGACCAACAAAGGTCTTTTGAAATATTCTTTATTGGTGTTAAAGATTAAATAATAACAATCTTAAATTCACAAAATCTTTCCATATAGAGTATACATCGCATCAACTGATTCATAAGTCAGACTCACCCTGATTCTCATAATACAGGAATGGCTTCTATCATGGTAGTTTTCTAACGTGGGTCTGCAATCATGACTTAAAAATTCAGTACAAAAATTCAGCACCAGAAATCATTCCTTCTCACAGGGGTTATTTGCAGCTGGCAAGTAGGTAAATGTACAGAATTCTTATTGCATCAACTGCTTCATTTTGAGGTGCCTGATTTAGTGTCTAACTTTCAATACAAACCCTCAGAAAGATAAATTATTATCATTGCAACTATATTGAGGTCTTGCAATATTCCAGGAAATGCTAAATACCTTACAGTTTAATCATCACTGCCATCTCATGAAGTAGGAACTATTATGGCTCTCATTTAACATTTTAGTCCCTTGGACTACATAGCCCTTAAAATCATGAAGCATTCTCTCTTATTTCTGTTGCCTCACTTCACGCAATTTAGAGCTTCATTCCTACTGGGTGTTATAGCAGAGTTGATTATTAGACTGGCTCACTTCCTCAGAAGCCTTGTTGTTTTGAAAGGCCTGAGAGGGCTCATTTCCACTACCTAAGGAGTAATAAACCTGCATCTTTGCAACTGAACTCCTTATTGTGCTGCTGCCAAAACCAAAGTACCTTGGGTTGAAAATTTGAATGGGTGAAATACTTTGATCAAAAGTGAATCCATTTTGTGTCTCACAGGTTTTAAATTTAGGTTTCATTTCTATGTTCCCTTCAATTTAGAAAAGAATAATTTTATTTTAAAGAAAAAGAAAACTATCGCTTTAATGAAAATCTTTATGAACAAGGATCTGAGGGTTTCTTGGACAACAAATGACTGTTACAAAACAACATTGTGGTGAGTTAAGTGTAAATGGTTCAGAAACCTGCAGATTAAATTTCCTTGGAAACACTCAAGGGCTTCCAAAATTAATGGGGAAAAAGTTCTTGGACAATGTGTATTTCAGATTTTATGGTTTTTTTTATTTTTTTCATTTTCACTTTGTTGATTTTATTTTCCTTTACAAAACACTTCATAGTGACCTCATCTCTTGTGGTTAGGATGCTGTCAGGCCAGGTTATCATTAATCCTGGTGAATTCTGGGTGGCCCAGCCTAGGCATCAACTGTGTTCCCTCTCTTACAGAATTAATTTTCCTTTCTACTATTTGTCTTTCAATATAGGAAAGGTATAAAAATAAAAACACAACTCAAAGTCTGTGAAAAGCTTTGGGCCTTGTGAAAATCTACCGTCATGACACTTGAGAGATAAATGTATTAGGTTTGTTGTTGAAAACTGATAAATCTTTTATGCTCTAACTTAGAAAATACCAGTATGGCTATGGATACAGTAGAGGGATCCATAAATCAAGATTTGAAGAGTCTTACAAGGTACTTTTGAAAGGCCCTCTAATCCATTCCCAAACCTCAGACATGTCTCAATATAAAGCATGACAAAAATAATTATAGTCCCATTCTTAAATATAACTTTAAGTAAATATTCTTCAACATGTCTTAGAAAAATGTTCCTGTTTTCTCCTCTACAGAGGTTTTCATAAAACGAACCAAATTCCATTTTTGTAGAAATTTAAGTTTGTTTTCCTTTCTCCTGTCTTTGGAGAAAGCAAATTTTGGACCATTGGATATGAATCCCTGACTTTTTTGTCCAGACTTTGCTCTAGCTTTGTCAGTGAAGCTTGTCAGACATGTATCTCCTTCCAAAGATAACAATTCTGACAGTATTCACCTTGGAATACTTCCTGCTATGTCTCCAAACAATATAGTCCCCAGTATTACTAGATTATATTATGTCCTTTAAACCACAGGACATTAGATGATAATGAAAAAGCAATTTGCCTCATTTAACAAGAGAAAAAACAGAAGTAAATTTGGTAGTTGCCTCCTAGAGCTTAATTCTAGTTGGGGTTGGAGGATTCACATGCATGACTGAGGGTGGAGATCTGTAAATCCCCTCCCCAAAGACAGCTATAAATTTAGGTTTAGGTTTCATTAGATAGACAAAAATTGATAAAATAACTGCTTCTAAAACCCAAGCAAAAGCATGCAATAATCACCAAACCCCCCATGTTTGAACAACTGTTGACCTTCAAGTAAGAACAGTGGGAATCTGTAATATTCTTCCTAGGGATGCTCCCATTCCATGCAATCTGCCTTCCAGCCAAGTTTGCACATTTGGGAGGAGCCAGGCAGCCATGACAACATGTACCTTTACTGCCACAATTAAAGGAGCATCATTTGATTTGCTCCTTTAATTTGCAAAGCCCACAATGAAGATGGTAGAGGTTATTTTATAGTTGGTGGGAGGACTTCCATCTTCACTAGGCTGAAGTAGCTGTCACACTTATATGAAACAATATGTTTAACAATACATGTTAGGCTTAGAAAATGTCCAGATGTTAGGTTTGGAATATATATGTAATATCTCTCCCCTCCCCCCTCCCTCTCTCTCTCTCTCTCTCTCACACACACACACACACACACACACACAAACAAGGAAAAACAGAAAAGGAATTGGGCTATATTAAAGATTCTACATTTTAGCAGAATTAAGTTAGTATTAGTCTATGAAGTTTATTGTGACAGATTGTGATGGATATGGTAATCATTAAAGCAGTCACTAATAAAATAGAAATGTAATAAAAAATCAACAGAGGAATGAAAATGGTATACTAAAATGTTTTTACCCTTAAAGAAGGTATTAAAAGAGGAACCAAGGAACAAAAATATTGGAAACATATGGAAATAGCAAAATGGTAAATGTAAATCCAACTATATGAAAATTGCACTCAATGTGAAAAGTCTAAACATCTTGATCAAAATGTAGAGATTTTAAAAAAATGGTTCCAAAAGCAAGATCTAACTAAATAATGACTACAAGAAACACATTTTAGATTCAGAGGTAGAAATAAGTTAGAAGTAAAGAATGGAAAATGATAAACCAGGCAAATGGTAGCCATAAAAGATCTGGAGTGGTCATCCTATCATCACACAAGATTGAGTTTAAATAAGGCACATTACTAGGGACAAAAAGGGACATTTTGTAGTACTGAAAATATTAATGCATCAGGAAAATGTGGTAATTTAAAGCATATTACATACCTAGCAACAGAATCTCAAAATAAAAAAAATTAAAAATATCAAAAGGAAAAAATCAATAATTTATCAGGAGTTGGAGGTTTCAATATCTTACTTAAAAAAATTGATATGTGGTAAGGGGCTCAGTGATAAATCTTGTGCTTAGCATGTATGAGGCACTAGGCTCAATTCCTCATACCAAATAAATGAATAACATAAAAATTGAGAGAATAATTAGACAAAAATTCATCACATGTGTATAGAAGATTTGAACTGCACTTTCAACCAACTCAATCTCTGTTTTAAAAGGAGATTCTACCCAAAACCCACAAAACACATTTTTTTTTCAAACAGATGACATGATTCTAAATGTGGGAAATTCTAAGTAATCGAGAGAAAACACTAGAATTAACATGAGTATTTTTAGTAAATGTTAAATTTGTTCAAAAAACAATGAATAGTGTGAAATAAACATAATACAACAAATTTATTTCCAATAATGTAAAAGTTCAATATAGGTAAGATGGTAATTCACTCCAAGTTGGTATATATGATCAACATTATCCTTATCAAAGTACCAGCAAACATTTTTGAAAAAAAATGACAAAGTTTTCCAAAATGTATATGGAAATACAAGGATCTAGAGAACCAAAAAATTTTGAAACAGAAGAACAAAGTTGGAAGAATTTCTCCGATTTCAAAGCTTTCTACAGCACTAAAGTAAAAAAGACAGTGTGATATTGATTCAAAGATACACTTCAGTAGGTCAATGGAACAGTATTGAGAGTCTAGAAATACATTATTTCATCAACCAGTAATTGATTTTCAACCAAGAAGACAACACAGTCAATGAGGAGAGGACAGTCTTTTCAACAGTAGTGTTAGAACCTTACCTCACATCATACACAAAAATCGACTCAAAATGGATTATAGACCATTTCAAGATTGAAAACTATACAAATTCTTGAAGAAAATTATTGGAGAATATCTTTGTGATCTTGGGTAGGCAAAGAGTTCATAGTTATAACACCAAATGCCTGGTTCAAAAAAATTGATAAAATTGAACTTTATCAAAATTTAAAATGTTTGTGTTACAAAAGATGCCATTAAGCCAAAGAAAAGATAGGTCACATACATGAGAAAACATTTGCAAGTTACTTTTTTAAAATAAAGAACTTGGATTTAGAATATGTAAAGAATTCTTTGAGCCAGGTGCAGTGGCACACACCTATAATCCCAGCGGCTCTGGAGGTTGAGGCAAGAGGATTGTGAGTTCAAAGTCAGCCTTAGCAAAAGTGAAGTGCTAAGCAACTCAGTGAGACCCTGTCTCTAAATAAAAATATAAAATAGGGCTAGGAATGTAGCTTAGTGGTTGAGTACCCCTGAGTTCAGTCCCTGATACCACCTTTCACCCCCCCCCCCAAAAAAAATTCTTTGAACTCAATAAAAAGAAGACAATCCAATTTAAATGGGGAAAATTTTTGAGTAGACATGTGTATGAAAATGTTCAAATACATTAGTTTCAAGGCATATACAAATTAAAATGATAATGATACACTTCTACAGACCCACCAGACTGACTGTAAATAAAAAGAATAACAATACCAAGTTTCAGTGATAAGGCAGAGAAACTGGGACTATTATGCCTTTTCTTTTAAGAGAGAGAGAGAGAGAGAGAGAGAGAGAGAGACTCTTTTTTGTAGATGGACACAACACAATGCCTTTATTTTTATGTGGTGCTGAGAATCGAACCAGGGTCCTGCCAATGCTAGGCAAGTGCTCTACCGCTGAGCCACAATCCCAGCCCAACTATTATGCCTTTTTGTTGGAAATATCAATGGTACAGCCACTTTGGAAAAAACAGTGTGGTAGATTCTTAAAAAGTTAATCATAAATTTACATGACTCAACAATTTTACCACTATAAACCTATCCAAGAAAATAAAAACACATGTCCACACAAAGTTATGTGCCTGAATGTTCATAGACAAAAAATAGAAGCAATCCAAATGTCTATCAAGTGATAAATAAATTTTTAGAAAGTGGTTTATCTATATAATGGAGTATTATTCAGCACTAAAATTAAAAAAAAATACCTACTGATTCATGTTACAACATAGATGAACCTTGGAAACTGAAAGAAGCCATATGTAGATAATTACATACTGTAGGATTCCATATATGTGTAGTTCACGTGTGAACAAACTACAAATGGGCATGAGTGTACTTTTTGAAGGTTGGAATGTTCTGAAACAGGATTATGTTCTTCATTACACAACTCTATAAATTAGATTTAAAAATCATTGAGCTAACCAGGCATGGTGGCATGTGTCTATAATCCCAGCTACTTGGGGAGCTGAGGCAGAAATATCTGAGCCCAGGAATTTCGAGCTAGCCTGGCCCACATAGTGAGACCCTCTCTCCACAAGCAAAGCAAAGTAAAACAAAACTAAAATCATTGAGTTATACCTTTAATGAGTAGATTTACTACACAAATTATATCTAATGAAGTTTTAAAGTAAAAAGAAAAGGTTTTGTGGCATATAGAACATTTACCAGGCATGCAGAAGGAGATTACGTCAGACAAACAACCTGTTCTCAAGGTGTTTAAAAATAGGAAGAGTTCACGCAGGATTTTAAAGAGGTTGGCATTGTCTGCTTCTGAAGTTTCAGAAATAAAGGTATCATGTTATACATACTATACACTCCAGATTCTCTCCCTTCATGGGACTTGTGTTCTGTTGTAGGATTGTGAGAGATAGAGAATAAGAACATCAAAACATATGTATATGCATTTTAGAAGGTAAATATTATGAATAAAAATTAATCCAAGATACAGAGAACTCATAAAACTCAATAACAAAAAAACAACCTGATTCAAAAATGGGCAAAGGGCTTGAATAAATATTTCTTCAAAAAAAAAAAAAAGATATACAAATGGCTAGTCAGTACATGAAAAGATATTTGATCATTATGGAAACCCAAATCAGAACTACCTCAGTTCTATAAGAATGGCTACCCCCCATCCACCCAAACAAACAAATAAACAGAAAAAAAGTATTAGTAAGGATGTGGAGTTTTTCCAAAACTTTTGTGTACTGTTTGTAGAAATGTAAAGTGGGCACAGCCCCTGTGGAAACAGTATGCAGCTCCTCAAAATGTTAAATATAGAAATACCATCTGATATAGCAAGTGCATTTCTGGATATATAACTGAAAAAATTGAGACCAGGGTCTTGAAAAAATACTTTTACACCTATGTTCATGGCAGCATTATTTACATAATGGGGGATAAACCATAAATGCCATCCAAGTGTCCATCATGAATGACTCGATTAAGCAAAATATATATTCCATTGTGTGGATAATTACTTGACCTTACAAAAGGAGGAAATTCTGAAACATGCTACAACATGAATGAACTATGAGGACATTATGCTAAGGGAAATAAACTAGGCACAACTGGACAAATACTATACAATTCCACCTATGTGGGATATAGAGTAGTCAGAATCATAAAGACAAATAATAGAAGGGTGGTTACCAGGGGTTGGGGAAAAGGGGAAGGGGAGATTTACTGTTTAATATAAATATATCATTTCTATTTTACAAAATGCAAAGAGATTTGGAGAATCATGGTAGTTATAGTTGCACAACATCATGAATGTATTCAATTATGAATATAATAGAACATATTTAATATGTTTAAAAATGATTAAAATGGTGCATTTTCTATAGATTTCATCACAATAAAAATTGTAAAAAAAAAAATCAGAGGAAAGAAAGAATAATGAGACTGGAAGAAAGAGACGGAGATGCTTCACCATGGTGAAAAGGATTCCACCATTGTGACACAGGAGACAGCGAAGTCTTTAATGGCACCCTGCCTTGGAAGGCCTGACCTCTTGAAGTTGGTGGCTGCCATGTTTCTCAGTGGTCTCTCCCGCCCCTTCTCCAGCAGATGGCAGCTCTGAAACCAACAGGCCTTCTGCACAGAGCCTCTTTGCTTAAGGGATAGAAATGAGAAGCTTTAGACCCCTTCCTCAGACAAGTCACTTTTCCTGTCCCTCCTCTCTCCCCTCCTCCATCAATAATCGGCCTCCTCCACCATAATAGAAGCTTTTAATGTTCTAACCTCTTGTCACATTACTCACTGGTCTCATCTAGGCCCCAGGAAATCATTTCCTGGAGGCCTCCTTTTTTTTAAAATTTTTGTTTAATTTGTGTTCATTAGCTCCACTTAATACATTTTCTTGGAAACCGCAGTTTAATAAATTTCATAGCGCATGGCCAGTGGACTTGATGAATATTAGTCACTAGAAGCAGTTTTTATTTATTCAGCTTCTCCTTTCTCTCCTCCCTACCCTTTCCTCCAGGCCTCACTCTGTGGAATGATAATAATACACAGAGAGCTAGCTGGCTGGCCACAGAAGACTCTCAAAACCAGGAGTAAAAGGATCTTTCTGAGCTCACACCTGTTTTAAGATTTGTTATCCTTAAAACAAAAAGCTGTAGGGATGCACTGAGCTCTTTCCTTGTAGCTCCCAGTGGACCTTGCTATTAAACCACAGGGAGGAGCAGAACCTTCAGAGCACTTAAAGTGCTTATGTCAAATCCATCCCATCCTTCCGGCCTCCACTCCTCGGTCCAGCCACTATTCCCAGGGGCTGGAGCACATTACAAGGCATTCACTTCACATGAATGGGCACAAACAGACTTTTTCACCATTTTGATATGTCTACATTTGCAGGCACATCCTGTAGACTGCCTGGAACAGCCTTAATTTCAATTTACTGTCTCCCAGAGGACCTTGCCATTCTACCGAAAGTGGAAAACTAAGTGGTTGTTTCTCCTCCCCGACCTCTCACCCCAGCCTCTCCACCCTCCTCCTCTTTCAAGGAAAAAGCTGTACTGGGAGAACATTTCGCTCAAGATGAATAGAATGAAATTTTGATGCTTCTAGCAGGGTATATGATCTTTTATAAATATATATTTTTTTAAATAATGGGTAAATTATATCAAGTTACCACATTTGGAAAATGTTCAAAGTCAGTATGGGAAGCCCAGTAAATACCATCTTGGGTCCCCCCTGGAATACAATTGTATAAGAAGCACAAAATTGTCATGTTGAAGTTCTACATCATCGTATATTTGTTTTTCTAGGGCTACGGGTATTTAACTTTTTTTTTCCAGAAATTTTTAAATATACATTAAAGTAGAGCTAATGGTATAATGTACTTCTCCTTTACCTCTCACTAATCAGCGTCTGACCCATCATATTTTATCTAATTCTCTTCTCACACTTGCACATCTTTTGCACTTGGAGATTTAAAACTGAATCACAGATGTTACATCCTTTTCCCCTAGGAACAGTTCTGAAATGCATTACTAACTGATAAGACCTTTCTAATTTAACATACACTTTGCCATTATCACAGTAATCAAAATTAATGATAATTGTTTGGACTCATCTAATACCAAGTTGATATTTATTTTTACATGATTCCTGAAATGTAAGGAGTGTTGGCAGGTATTATGATTTTCCCTGATTCCCTTTTTTTGTCTTTTTATTGAACTATAGCTACACAAAGCTCACTTTTTGCCATTTGTTTTGTCCTTAAAAAAAAAAAAGTCTCCATTGTTCTCCAACAGATCCTTCCTAATCCCCCTCCCCTTCTTCCACCACACTCTCCCACTCTTCTTCTCCTCTTTTTTTTCTCCTTCAATCTTGTACTGCAGATTCACTGGAGACTCCCAGATTTTAGTTCTATAGAA
Organism: Marmota marmota marmota; assembly: GCF_001458135.2. Taxonomy (NCBI): domain Eukaryota; kingdom Metazoa; phylum Chordata; class Mammalia; order Rodentia; family Sciuridae; genus Marmota; species Marmota marmota. The sequence continues at coordinate 26,714,812 of NW_026000016.1, read as the reverse complement.
ATGCCCCATACTATAGACTGGATTGATTATTTCCTTGTGGTGTCATTGACCTTGTTCTTGTATTGTTAGGGCTATTTCTGGTAGAGGGAAAGAATGAGTTTTTCCCTCCTAAAGGGAAGAAGAAACACACTTAAGAAGATAACTGGATTAGAATATTGGGGAGAATCATTGTTTCATTTTGACATCTAGAGTGGGATTTACTGTTAATTCAGAAAACAAATATTAATTAGCTCTTAGAAAGTAACAGGCGCTGTGCTGGGCTTTGGGAGTGCAGGATGAGTAAGAGGATTGGGAACACAGGATGACTGAGAAAATCTTGGACCTTATCTTTTTTTTTTTTTTTTCATGAAACTTAAGAGTCATGAGTTTCAAAGCACCACTTAAAGAAAACACCCAGGGTTGGGTGCTCTCTCTCTCACACACACTTTTGCAAAGTTCATCAAGTTGTAAAGCCCTCTCAAATTTACTGAAGAATACAGAAGGCAAAGAGACAGGAACTACAGAAATCAACTACACCAGAAATCAGTAATGAAGAAGCAGATACCAATCATTCTGGGTTTTGGGATTCCAATCCTTGGATAAATTAACTTTGGTTTCCAAACTCCACCATATGAAGATCAATACTGCTAAAAAGGTTGAATTAACTACTAAGCAATTAATATCAGGGCATCAAGTTACATTGCCCTAGGTTACCAAAGAAGTTCCTTAAAGTTCCTTGAGGTTGACACACTTTTCCAAGAAATACAATGATGCATTGAAGTAAGTCACACATTGCAACATAGTATGCACAGACTAAACACAACTGGAGTAAAAGTTGAACAAAAATCTTGCCTACCAGAATGCAGTAAACCCTAATATTTCCAAATCTGTTTGAAATAAATGCTTAATTCATTTTTTTAATTTATTTTAGAAAACTGCGGGTTGCAACCAAAAAAATAAATTGGGGTGGGGGCAGGAGTCCTGGGGATTAAATGCAGAAGTGCTATACCACTGAGCTAGATCCCCAGCCATTTAATTTTTTATTTTGAGACAGGATCCTGCCAAATTGCTTATGGCCTCACTAAATTGCTGAGGCTGGCCTTGAACTTGAGTTCCTCTTACCTCAGCCTCCTGGCTTGCTGGGATTCCAGGTGTATGCTCCCATGCTCACTCTCCAGTAAATGAATTTTGTGACCCACTAATGAGTTATGACCCACTGATTGAACTTCTCACTTTGGAAAAGTCTTGGCATTTGGATAAGATGAGGTTGTGGGCCATCTTCTGGAGCTGTACAGTTAAGGTTTTTGTGTCTTCAAAGTCATAGTGGAGGAAAGGACTAAGATGGGGTTTTTCAAAAACTGTAAACGGCCTCAAGGAAGAAAACGTGGCAAGAAACATGGAGACACTGGAGACAAAGTAAGATCCTCAGGAATTTTAAATGTCTTACTTTTAATAAAGTGAACTAAAATATTTCTCCTATGTGCTAAATGTTTTCCCATTTTGTCTTTTTTTTTTCTTTTTTAAAAAAATATATTTATTTATTTTTATGTGGTGCTGAGGATCGAACCCAGTGCCTTACACATGTGGGCAAGCACTCTACTGCTGAGTTACAGCCCCAGCCCTTAGCCCTCTTTGAAATAAGGTCTCACTAAGCTGCTGAGGCTGGCCTCAAACTTTGACTCCTCTAGCTTCAGCCTCCCAATGTGCTGGGATCACCACTGTGTGCTGCTGAGCCTGGCTTATTTTTACTTTGAACTGCATCCCCAGCCCTTTATATTTTTGCAGACAGGGTCTTGCTAAGTTGTTTAGGGCCTTGCTAAATTGCTGAGGCTGGACTCATAACTTGTGATCCTCCTGCCTCAGCCTCCTGAGTTGCTTGGATTATAGGCATGGGCCACAGCATTTGGTTATACCATTAAAAAAATACCTTTATTTTATTTGTTTATTTTTATGTGTGCTGAGGATCAAACCCAGTGCCTCACACATGTTAGGCAAGTGCTCTACCACTGAGCCACAACCCCAGTCCTGGCTATGCCATTTTGAAGGGATTTGGGAAACCAAGGAGCTTGGTATTTTTATGTGTGTGCATGTGTGCATGCGTGTGTAGTCTTAGAACCAATTCTCTGCAGATACTGAAAGATGACTAGATGAAATTTTTGGAAGCTTACTGTAGATATAAAGGTATCAGTTGAAGGCCTTTTGCACATTTAGAAACCCAATATCTAGCATGAGTTTTTATTTAGTAGAATTTAAAACTATAATGTGTAAGGGCTGGGGACGTACCCAGTGACTGGGTGCTTGTCTAGCATGCTTTAGGCTTCAGGTTTGATTGCCAGTAACAAGGAAAAAGAAAATGGATTCAAGTGAACCTCTTACCTCAGCCTCCTGAGTAGCTGGGACCACTGTGTGTACCACTGTGCTGGGTTAAACTTTAAGTTTTGAATGTTTATTTATTAATTTATTTTTACCAGCTCAAGAAATATTTCTGAACAAATAATCATGCATTTTTAAAAACATTTATTTTTTAGTTTTAAGTGGACACAATATCTTTATTTTACATTTATGTGGTGCTGAGGATTGAACTCAGTGCCTCAAGCATGCTAGGCGAGCACTCTACCACTGAGCCACAACACAACCCCAGCCCCTAATCATGCATTTTTAAGAAAGAACAAAAATGATTTTTGGACTACTTCCTTTAGTATGCCAAGCAAATCTTAACAAGGGCTAATTTTTAGAAGGGAAAAAAATGAGCTGCTAATTTGTCTGGAATTTCTTCAAATACCTCAAGTTATCATTTTCATAACCAAACTGAGGATGTCAGGATTTCTGCAATAAGGCATGACTAAGCTATAAATTAGAATTAAAATTATATTCTCTAGGTGGGGGTACAGTGGAACATGCCTGCAATCCCAGCCACTCAGTAGGTTGAAAACAGGAGGATAGCAAGCTCAAGGCCAGCGAGATCCTGTAAAAATAAAAAGGGCTAGGGATGTTAGCTTAGTGGCAGAGCAACCCTGGGTTCAATCCTTAATAAAAAAAAAATGTTCTCTAGCATTCTTTTTTTTTTTGGGTACCAGGTTTTGAACCCAAGGCTGCTTAACCACTGAGCATCTCCAACTCCTCCCACCTCTGCCAATTTTTATTTTTATTTTATTTTATTTTATTTTTTTTAATTTTTTATTGTTGGCTGTTCAAAACATTACATAGTTCTTGATATATCATATTTCACACTTTGATTCAAGTGGGTTATGAGCTCCCATTTTTACCCCATATACAGATTGCAGAATCACATCAGTTACACATCCATTGATTTACATATTGCCATACTAGTGTCTGTTGTGTTCTGCTGCCTTTCCTATCCTCTACTATCCCCCC
>NW_026000016.1:26702400-26707530 GCF_001458135.2 Marmota marmota marmota | reverse complement strand
GAGGGGGCGGCTCTGCCTCTCAGCAGGCCGCTGCTCCTCTTCTGCCGGTGGGTCGCAGGCCCGCCTACCTTGCAGGAGTGATTGGAAGCTCTGTCCCGCCGCGGGCCACTGGGCCTTTTCTGTTGGTGGTCACAGTTCCGCCTACCTGGCAGGCACCCCATTTTGTCTTATATAATCTTCATAACAATACAACAGGGTGCATATGTTTATAAGCACACATGAGAAAACTTGGGCTCCCAGAGATCAGGTCCCTAACAGGTGCTGCTAACCAACTAACCAAGGCCATGCCACATGGTGATTGGGGACCCAGAGGCTGGAGCCAGAGAGTCTTGCCTATACCATTTACTAACTTCTATCAATTAGTGTGGACTGAATAAGATGAAATGTGCAAACTCAGCGTCTAGGAGGTACAGATTATTTGTACATATAATATATATATACACACACATATATATGCATGTGTGTGTGGGGGGGTTGTTTTTTTTTTTTTTTTTCAAATTATCCCTTGGGAAAAGACAACCTGTCCAAAGGTTGTCTGGCATACTGGCATTGTCTGCATTCCTAAACTGTTAGCCTCACTCAGTGCCCCATTTCCCCAGTGAGTACACTTAGAATGTGGTCAGAGCCTTGTACATATTGGGCACTTCAGCAAAATTTGGCCAGCAAACAAACACACAAACTCAATAACAGATGTGAGCTCCAGCAGAAAAATTTGACAGAGGGAACCCAAATTCTGGGCACTCACTCATGTCTCATTGGGAGTAGGTTCCTTTTAGGTTCGAGGTTTTGCTGTGGGTGGCAGTGCAATTCTGAGGATGTCTCTATTCTCACACACACCATGTATGTATAATGTACAGTATGTGTAATGTAGGATGTGTTGGCAAGTACCATGACACCATGAGCCAGAGGGAGCTGCACTCTGCTCCAGAAGGCTAACTCTCCCCGTGTCAGTCACATGTCAGGTAACTGAAAGGGCAGAAAACCAGAAATGGGTCTCCATTCACTCAGTGAAGCACAGTCATATATAAGAGATAAACGGCAGGGTTAACTATGGATAGGTTAGAGGTTTGTGGAACACCTCCTCTTTCCTCAAAAAACTTACAACCTAATTGAGAAAAAATGGAGCAATATCTGTCACCAGCTAACTGTAAGATTTCACTCAGGATACTGTCCCTCTCTAATGTCCCTCTCCAAAAATAAGGGACTCACCTCTTCTATAACCAATGAGTGAGTTGGAACTCACCAGACCTTAACACCACAAACCATATACCCAAGATTCTTTATCCAAGAATTACACAGAAAATCACAAACTCATAGGAATATTTAAAATAACTGGAGTCTGAAAAATGAGGAATATTACCTTATTTGGAGACATCTTCCAGATAAGAACTTGAGAAAGTCTAGGGTGAATCGTTTCTACTTGGGGTTCATTTTGGCTTTTCTCCTCCTTTATTTTCTGTCTTTTTCTCTTCTTTCTTCTACTTCTTTTCTTTTCTCTTCTTCTCTGCCTTCTTAGACATTCATGAAGACTGGATGAAGAATCAATGGGACATCCAGGTTGAGCAAAATAATTCAGAATTTTCCTTTTGGAATCCTGATTGGAGATGTTTGACTCACATTCTCTTTTCCTCTACCACAAGGAAAGTAAATTCCAAGTAATTGCACAGCCTTCTCCATTGATGCCCAGGAAAACCTTGACAGAGGTGAAACATTTAGAGTAAACAAATTTGACCCCAATATTCCCATCCCCATGTGGAAAAACAGAAAAATTTATCTTTAAATTCTTGCTGATTGAGAATTGAAAGCCACAGTTATTTACGAAGTTCATAAAGCTCCCAAAGGACAATAAGATGCCCAGATGTTTTCATCCTTTTTTAAAATGACCATTTATCTTCCTCTAAAGATGCATATCTTCTCAGAGCAATAGAATCATTCATCTTGAACTGGTTAACCTACATTGAGCCATATAACAAGTCATTGCCTTACTGAAATGTTGGGAACCTCAACAGTACATCATGGTCTCATTAGCAATGTAAAAATCTGTTCCTGGGGAAGAAATACTATCTGTTGTCAAAGTGAACAACTGTCTGTCATATGGGAATGCCCTGCAGGAGTCAGCTAACCTGATGTCTTATTGTGAACGGTTTCCTGCAGTATGGGTGCCACAGATCTGTGAATTTATTTCCCTATATGGCTCCTCAACATGAATTGCTTGCAGGCAGCCTTAGAAATGGGCTATGTCTAAAAGATTGTTTTATAAGCCTGTTGTTCACGACTGAGAATGTAATTTCCATTAGGGATAGTCCTACAAGTTAAGGTTAGGTTCTCCAGACCACCTGTGAAAGTCCACTGCAGGCAAAGCTGAAATGGACTAACTCACAACAGACACCAGTCTTCCTAAGCGACTCTCTGTCCTGACAGCACTGAGTCCTAAAGGCCTTCACAGTTTGCAGCTTATTACTGCTGAGTCAGTAAAGAGGGAGCAGGGATGGGTAGAGGATTCAGCAGTGTTGGAGGCAAAGAAGGAGAAAATAAAAACAGCTCCAGGGTCCACTATGCTCACTGGGTCACTGTAAATCAGAGATGATCTGTATTCTGTGTACCATGTCCTTCCCATTATACAGCCCTCTATTTAAGTTGCCACCCCAGGAAGAACATATGTGTTTGTAATTTAAAAACTTGTCTTTCCATAAAAAAAGAAGAATGTATGGCTACATCTGGAGCTTCCAAGCAGATGACATTGTTGTCCATTATATGGGAAAAAGGTAGAAGACAAGTTCATTGGCACCATAAGCAGATTAGGTGCTTTTTTTTTTTTTTTTTTGGTACCGGGATTGAACCCAGGGGTGCTTAACCACTGAGCCATGCCCTCAGCCCTTTTTTACATTTTGTATAGAGACAGGGTCTCAATGAGTTGCTAAGTGCCTCACTAATCTGCTGAGGCTGGCTTTGAATTCGCAGTCCTCCTGCCTCAGCCTAACTGTGTGTGCCTAACTGTGCCTGGCTCTATGGGATCTTTCTGATGGCTAGCACCCATGTTGATTTCTTTGAGATATAATTTAGGGCAATCATTCAACATCTGGGTCTAAATATAGGGGGTAGTTAACTCCAGGAAGAGATGTAATTAGGGAGAGAAGTTAGAGGCTTCAACTATTAGTATAAAGTTATTAAGCTGGGTGATGGGTATAAAGGTATTTTTAAAGCTCTGTTCTTTATATTTTTTTGATTGACTGAATTATTTCATTAAAGAAAAGGCATAGGTCCAATGTGCTACTTTGTGCAAGTGACTTAGCTTCTTTATGCACCAGTTACCTCCTTTATAGAAAATGATAACAGAACCCAATTAATAGAGTGTCGTGAGGGATAATAACGTAAGGTTATGCCTTTCAGGTATTTACAAAGGGCTTAACATACAGTAATCACTCCATAAATGTTAGTTATTAGCTTCAACTCTCTCTACATCTGGAACTCTCTAGAGTATTTTTCTCTCAATTATATAAATTAATATTTAATTGGACCCTTCCTGGTTCTATAATTTTTGCTGTTGTTTTTTTCCTTCTCTGGATGGCAGGCACCATGTGTTATTCTTTTTCCTATGCTCCATGGTACCCTAGCATGTGCTGAGGGTAGCTGATAGGTTTATAAGTATGTACAGTTTGATTGATGGGAATCGTCTTTTCAAGGATTAACTATATAAGGTCCTCATGTTGTTTCACTCATCTATAACTGACTATCAATAGCAGAAACCTGTGCATGTCTGTTACTTTCCTCCTGTGATATGACCTACAGGCAGCCACCTTGGGCTTGAAATATATGAACCAGTAGAAGACAGGTTCAATCACAGGCTTTCCAAAGTCCCCCCCACCACTTCCCTTTTCCACTTAGTATTGGAACACCTCCCAATAATTCAATAAGGGTGCACACACATTCCCTTCTCAAAACAGTATTTCTCAAAGTTGTGCTCTTCGTTTTATACTTGAAAGAAAACCCGAGCTAACCAGTTGCTCCACAGCCAAGTTCTAATGGTGATAATCATCTTGCTCTTGGCAAGACTGTTTCAGGAGCCGCTTAAATCCACCTTGTGTGCTCCAGACTTGAGGCCAGAGCTAAAAATCACATCAGGAGTTGACTTCAGAGCATCCATTTACCCAGCAGTAACCCATGTCCCCAGCTGCTGCCTGCCTATGTGGTGGAGTGCCAACCCAAGCAAGGGGGCCCACCAGAGTGGTCTGAACCCCTGTTGTATGTTTGCCAACTACTGAGACAACATCCCCATTAATCACTAGAGCTCTAAAAAGTCAAGTGTTTCTGCAGAAGTTTGTCCTGAGCTTAGTTTGTCTCCTATCAAGAATTCATTTAGTAGAACTGCCTTTGCTGGGGTTGGTGATTGGATAGCAGAGGGGAAAACAGCAGAAAAGAAAGACAAGGGTCAGAATAATGAAGAAAAGTAATTTCAAGAAGAAACATTCTCTGTGTGGTAATCAAGTCTCTGAATCATGTCTCTATATGGATTCTAAATTATGCTGGATGGGTAAGATCTACAGAAACTCAAATCTGTCATGGTATCTCATTTTTTATAGTGAACCTATTGCATTTAAATGAATACAAGAAGCATTTGAGGTAAAATGTCGCGACCCCTCGCCGGCAAGGGAAAACACGACACAGGATTCTTCTTTCAGCAGTTTATTCAGGCCTTGAGTCATGTATCATCTTCTAGCGCCCGCCCCCGACACACCCAAGCACAGCTTAATAAAGCCCCCCGCATCCCAATCCCAAGCCGCCACGTGGATCTCTCTCATAGGGTGATAAGGGATTGCGCGCCAACTCTCCATAAAAGGAGTTGTTTATCACAGGCCACAGTGGAAGCCGGCGCCATCTTCTAATGGCGGCCACGGTCTATAAGAATGGCTTACCACAGTTCCCCCTTCTATTTTATATAACAATGCAGGCGAAAGTAGAGGTCCTATCCCACTGTGCAGAAGTGGCTGCAATGTATGGTTCAGTCCTAAGGAGGCGCCTTCCCCAGACCTGATCCCATATCAGCCGACGCCTTTTTTCGTAGGGCGGGGCGTGGACGTCAAACCCACATGCAATAGGACATGCTTCCCTTGAGGTCCGTTGAGGGATCAC
>NW_026000016.1:26692798-26699252 GCF_001458135.2 Marmota marmota marmota | reverse complement strand
GCTATATCAGCTTCTCTCAAAAACATCTGCAAAGTGCTCTGCTTTACCTTAAGTTCTTTTGAACGTAGCAGCCCATCTAGGGCCAACAAAATTGGGCTTGAAGAGGTAGCGCCCATAATGTCTCCAAAGATATAATGAAAGTGAAAGTACAAAAATCCCCGCTCTCTCCTTTTCTACGGAGGAGCGTTCCGTTCTATGAAATCCCCGCCCTCTCCTTTTCTACGGAGGAGCGTCCCGCTACTTACTTGCGGATTCCCACTTACCTGGGAACTTACTGGTGCACCACCCTGACTGCTGAAAGTTCTGGATCCTGGGTTCAAGGAATATGTTCCCCGTCCGGGCCACCAACTGTCGCGACCCCTCGCCGGCAAGGGAAAACACGACACAGGATTCTTCTTTCAGCAGTTTATTCAGGCCTTGAGTCATGTATCATCTTCTAGCGCCCGCCCCTGACACACCCAAGCACAGCTTAATAAAGCCCCCCGCATCCCAATCCCAAGCCGCCACGTGGATCTCTCTCATAGGGTGATAAGGGATTGCGCGCCAACTCTCCATAAAAGGAGTTGTTTATCACAGGCCACAGTGGAAGCCGGCACCATCTTCTAATGGCGGCCACGGTCTATAAGAATGGCTTACCACAGTAAAAGGTATTTAGTAAAGATCATATGCAATGTAAATTATAAAGCCTCATCGACTTTAACTTCTTTCTCTTCTATCTCAGTCTCCATTTTCTAAAGTGCATCCTAAAAAACGTTGAATATATATATACACACACACTACCATCGACCACCAACAACCAAAAAGACCTCCCTGGCCTGGGAATTTCATGCAGTCAGGTCTGACTTCTGTCAATTACCCCAGATGCTAAACTAATTGGCTTGATATTCCAGATGAAAGAATCTAGGGCAGGAAAAGACCCCTCCTGTGACCAAAGCCATTAAACCTCAATTAGGAGATAGACAGGGAAGGTGTAGATGAGTCTGGGGGTAATTACTGGGCTTTGTCTGACAGCTCAGTTCCTGAGGTCTGGGCTGAAGCAGGTGATTCGGAAATCCGATCCCCAGACAGCTGTAGATGGTGCAGGCTGGCTGCACTCTTCCAGCCAGACCTCCCTAACACTGTCAGCTTCTGCAGTGTGTGGACCCCAACTTATTATTGCCTGGTGACCTGGCCCAACTTGCTCCATGATGGCCAGGCACAGAGAGCCATCCAGTGCAGATATCTATAGGCTCCAGCCCAGGAAGCCCTGTTGGGGGCAAGTAGGGGTAAAGGTAGTGCTCCTTGTTTTGATTAAGAACCATCTCTGGAAAATAATTTTTTTCTATGCTTCAGGTGAGTAAGAAACTCACCAAATCTTTCATTTTGCTCATCCTAGAGACTTGGGGAGACTCCGTAGTGAGCTGACCCCAGCTGATTTCTGGAGGCTTCCTGAGGCCAGAGTCATTCCCACAGGAAGGATGAGGATCATGCCATGCATGGTGTTAGGGGCTGCATTGTGTCCCCCCCAAATTTATATGTCAATGTCCCCATCCCCGGTGCCTTAGAATGTGATCCTATTTGGAGGCAAGGTCTTTAAAGAAGTGATGAACTTAAAATGAGGTGGTTAGATGGGCTCCTAATCCAGTACACCGGTGTCCTCATGAGAAAAACGTATCAGGACACAGACTGACAGACACCAGGGGTGCATGTGTACAGATGGACAACTGCATGAAGAGACAGGAGCATGGCCATCTGCAAGCCATGGGAAAAGCTTCAGGGGAACCCAACTCTGCTGTATCCTTGTGCAGACTTCTAGCCTCTAGAACTGGAAGAAAATAAATTTCTTTTTAAACCACGGGTCTATAGTATTTTGTTATGGCATCCCTAGCAAACTAATATACCTGGGTTCAAAAATTTACCTAACATCTATTTGTTGAACATTTACTATGTGTCAGATATTGTTTCTATCCTTGTGCTACAGAGCTGAAAAAGACAGACTAGATCCCTGCTGTCCTAAGAGCTTATATTTGTGTGTGTGGAAGGTCACTAACAAAGTAAGCACATGCACACATGCATTTTAAAGCATAGGAAGGGGATTGTGAAGGAATCTGAACAGGGTAAGGTTGAGCTGCTTTGGATAGCATGTTCAGATGAAGGCCTTCTGGAGAGATGATATTAGAACTGAGACCTGGAAAAAAGATGATATTAGCCATGCAAAGATCTGGGGAAGAGGAGATGAAAAAGTCCTGGGGCAGCAATAAATGAATGGCTCCAAGGAGCAGAAAGAAGGTGAAAAAAGTGGTTTGAAATGAATTTATGTCAACCTGAAGGGAGAACTAAAGTGGCCCAAAACATTCCTACCCTCCTCCAAATTGGTGAGCAGCTTGAAGGTCATGAGTTGAAAGAGAGAACATGTGGTAATGACAGACACAGCAGAATTCTAAGATGGAATCGAAACTCCAGCAGCGTGGTTGATCTAGAACAGTGGTTCTCACCCAGACTACAATCGATGCCTCTTTAATATTTTATAAGATCATTTTATTATCTTAAGATCCTTGTAGATAATATGGTCTATCTGAACACATCATATAAAAAATTAATCTAGGGCCTTAACTGTAATCAAAAGGAAACATTTACAAATAATTGTGATATATGTCTGTATATCACAAGTTCCATAGTTACATGGAGGAGAAAATGAAACAGCCAACTGCCAGCAAATGGGATGACTAACAGATTTCTGTTAGGCTGATGTTAAGTTTGCTGAACACAAAGTTATTTTCAATCCTAGTTTAGACAGTTTTTCTTTCATCTTCACAACTTGGTGTGGTAATGTCATATAAATTTGGGGATCATTGCCAAATTTGAGGAAATTTTCATCAATCTTCTTTTATTAAGGAGCCTAAGATTTCCTGGCATTCCTGGTTTTCTGGTGCAATGACTAATCTTCAATGTTCTTTGAATTTCCAGCAATCAGTAACCACTACCCACATCCTTTTGGTGCCAGGCATTGTAGGATGCAAGCCTCCCACTGGGAAACCCCTATCCCTAATCTACATCACAGTGTGAGGTGACAGAGCAGGGCATTCTCTGAAAACCCATTCTCTCTGCTGGAATTAACTATAGAACCATAACTTGAAAAATCTTTAGTTGACATATTTTTACTTATTTAGGGGTAGAGTACATCATTAGACCTGAATACAATGTATAAGGATCAAATAAGGATAATTAGCATTTCCATGTCTTCAAACATTTGTCATTTGTTTTCTGCTGGGAACCTTCTGACTTTTCTAGTTATTTTGAAATATAGCATAAACTTCTGTACACTGTGGTAACCGTATTGTGCTTTTGAACACAAGAACTAATTCCTCTTGCACAACTGTATTTAGGTACTGGTTACTTAACCTACCTAACCTCCAACCCCCTTCAATCTTTCCTTTCGCTAGTGACCACTGTTCTACTCTCTGCCTCTGTGAGACCAACTGTTTCTTAGCTTCTACAGGTGAGTGAGAGCAAGCACTATTTGTCTTTCTGTGCCTGGATTATTTCACTTAGCATCATGTCCTTCAACATAATTGTACCATAATGATATGTGGAAGTGCCTGCAAATCATTTAAGCATATCCTATTAAAACTAACCCCTAACTTAACTTCCCCTAAGGAGAATCACAAAAATGCCTGTGATCTGACCTGAGGGGAAGTATGACAGACTTAGAGTGGAAATAGAGTGTGGCCTTAATTAAATATCTTACTTTACCACCATTTAAGAAACTGTCTAATCACGTGAGCACTCTGCTGGGTCCTCTTAGGCAGGTGCAGCAGAGGCCTGGGGCTGCATTTCATTAGCTTTACTATACTGCACCTCTGCTATGCTCAAGCTACTTGTGCTTCTGACCCAGTGCCCAGCGAAGTCCCAACTCTGAATCCAAAATTACGTATCCTCCATATCCTCCACAAATGCCCTGTTCCACCCTGCAGGAGAAAATCTTACTGCTGTGCATGATGTTCCCCTTGCAAATGCTAGTATTTTGAACCTCAGCTAGCTCTGAATGGGGTTTAGTAGTTGGATAAGTCTTGAATTAGTCCTCCCTCTACTTCCCTAAATAGCTATTTTGAATATTTCTCACTGTTTTTTAAACACTTACCTTAGGCTGCTTTATATCTCATTCATTTTAATGTGACTTACAAATATATATTCTTCATTTTTATACATATACATGTATACAGACACTAAACATATAACCGTGTACGTAGTGTTATTACATGTATCTACCCTAACCTTGGATTAGTGGTGTGTTATCAACTTCCTGGTCTGCCCTCTCCCTTCTGATCTCTAAATCTCATCCCCACTTCTTGTCCTGGATCCTTCAATTGCCTTTTTCCATAATCTTCAAATATTCTTAATCAATCGATTGTAGCCCCAGCCTACAAACAAACTCATATTTCTTGTGACGACTTAAATAAAGTCCTTCCTTGATCTTGTATCTACTTCTGGTCACTTCCCCATTTCACTTTACCTTCATAGTAAAAATTCTTAAAAGGATGATCAATACTTCTTGTCTCTTTCTCCTGACCAACAATTGCCTCTATACACAGTCAGACATCTATCCCTGGGATTACACTGAGACTCCTTTCACTAAGATCACCAGTTGCCAAAGAATCTTCTGGTTTCCAAATCAAAAGAACACTTTTCTCTTTGGTTTCCTTGACCTTCTAGAGCATTGACATTTATTTTTAAATATGTATTGGTTTATTTATGCATTTCTTACATTGTTTCAGAAATGATTTTAAAGTGTCTTATTCAAATACAAATTATATAAGAAGATAAAATAAAATTCAAAGAAGTTTTAGTGGTTTTCTCAGCTTTTAACCTTAAAGGTAATGAATACTGTTAACAATCTTTCGATAATACAAGGACCTTAGAACACCTTAACTCCACCCAGTCCCTTCCATTTTATAACTTACATGCTTTTTTTTGTCCTTTACTTTAGTTGATATTTTATATCTATAAATAGATATTATTATTATTATTTTCAAGGAATCAATGACTTATTTATTTTTTAGCAAAATAAATTATATCTATATTTTTTATTGATTTTTTTTTAAAAATGACAGTGGAATGCATTAAAATTCTTATTACATGTATACAGCACAATTGTTCATATCTCTGTTTGTATATAAAGTATGTTGACACCAATTTGTGTCTTCATACATGTACTTTGGATTATGATGTCTATCACATTCCACCATCCTTGCTAGTCCCCACCCCCTCCTTTTTCCTCCCATGCCTCTTCCCTGTCTAGAATTCATCTATTCCTCCCATGCTCCCCATCCCTACCCCACTATGAGACAGCCTCCTTATATCAGAGAAAACATTCATTTTTTGGGGAATTGGCTAACTTCACTTAGCATTATCTTCTCCAATGCCATCCATTAACCTGCAAATGCCATGATTTTATTCTCTTTTATTGCTGAAGAAAATTCCATTGTGTATATATGCCACATTTATAGCAGCACAATTCACAATAGCTAAACTGTAGAGCCAAACTAGATGCCCTTCAGTGGATGAATGGGTTAAAAAATGTGGAATCAATGATTTATGTTTACTCACATGATTGTCAATTCCTTTGTATCCTGTTCATTCTTGTATTTCATGCCTTCCTTCTGGAAGGACATCTTTATCCTTTATTTTCATTTTTCAGTTCTGGGGATGGAACCCAGGGCCTCACACATGCTAGCTCCCTACCACTTAGCTACATCCCCAGCCAATCTTTCATTTTTTCAAAGTACATACTCTGGAAGTTCTTAGGTAGAGACCTATCAATGGCAAACTCTTAGTTTGTTCATATGAAAATTTTGTATCGTGTCCTCATTCTTGAACGTTGATTTTCTGGGTAAATAATTTGAATTCATTGCACTTTTTTTTTTCTCTCAGCACATTCAATATATTATTTTACTGTCAATTTTTGTTAAGAAATCAGATGTCTCACTATTTCTTTTTTTTCTTTTTTAATTTTTAGCCATTCATTATAAAAAAACAATCCATCTGTCTTTTTATGATTTTAAATTTGTTTTAAATAGTTATGCATGACAGTAGAATGTACTTTGATACATCATATACAATGGAGTGTAATTTCTCATTCTTCTGGTTATACATTATATAGAATCCCACTGGTCATATAGTTACATATGTACATAGGGTAATAATATCATTCTACTATCCTTCATACCCCTATACCCCCTCCGCTCCCTTCACTCCCTTGAAATAATCTAAAGTAACTCTATTCTTCCCTAGCTCCCCCCTCCCTTCCCTCCTGTGAATTAGCATCCACTTATCAGAGAGAATATTCAGCCTTTGGTTTGGGGGAGATTGGCTTATTTCGCTTAGCATGATATTCTCCAGCTCCATCCATTTACCAGTAAATGCCGTAATTTCATTTTTCTTTAAGGCTGAGTAATATTCCATATATATATTTATA
>NW_026000016.1:26635229-26692530 GCF_001458135.2 Marmota marmota marmota | reverse complement strand
ATTCATATATATATATATATATATATATATATATATATATATATATCTCACATTTTTTATACATTCATCTGTTGAAGGGCACCTAGGTTGGTTCTATAGTTTAGCTATTGGGTCTCACCATTTCTTTATGAGACACTTCTCTCTGCATTTGAGATACTCTCTTTGTCCTTGGTTCACAGCACATTGCTGCTGTCTTGGAGCACATCTTTTTGGAGTTTGTTAGTTTGCCTGAAGTTAAAGATAGGTTTCTTCCATTGATTCTTAAAATTCTGTTATAACATCTTGGAATATTTCCTCTCTCTCAATCTCTTGCCTCCTTCCATAAATTTGATTAGCTATATTTTGGAATTTTACTCTGTTCTCAAAACCCAGGCTTATTTGTTTCACATTTGAAGGATATTATTTCTCTTCTTTGTGTGATAATTCAGGAGTCTGTAGTCTTTGTTATTGTGACTCAGTTGTTTGCTATTGCTGTTAATTATTGTTTCAGTGACACTTTTTTATTATCGAATTTTATGTTATTCCCTTTTTTAAAGCTTTGATTTTATATTAAACCCATCTAAGGTCTGAGTTATGGGTCTAGATTCTCCTGGGAGTCTTTTTCCTTGTGGAGAGGTAATTTTCCCTCCTTGCTGAAGAAAAAATGGGTCAAAGTAGATAAGATTTTTGGTTCCTTTCTTCTGCTG
Organism: Marmota marmota marmota; assembly: GCF_001458135.2. Taxonomy (NCBI): domain Eukaryota; kingdom Metazoa; phylum Chordata; class Mammalia; order Rodentia; family Sciuridae; genus Marmota; species Marmota marmota. The sequence goes on along the minus strand of NW_026000016.1, from coordinate 26,691,844 downwards.
GGCTGGTTTACTTATTTTTCACTTTTAAACCACAGAGCTAACATTTTTGCAGTTTTTCTTTTTTCACCTTAGCCCATCATACATTAAGGACCCTCCATGGCTATTGAAAAGAAAAGCTCATGGTCTCGGAGTTCAACAGATGTTCCTCTGGGAAACCGTCTTGCCTTTTGATCCACGCCTTCGTTATGATTTTGTTTCATAGGATTCCTTACTTCCTTACCAGTTGAGCATTTTATTTAACATTTGATCCTCCAGCATTTGTTTTTAGAAGGATTGTTCAGGATGTCTAATTTAATTTCAGAAAATGCAAGACTCTCCCTATATATATATTTTTCCCCATCCTTGGCTTGGGACCTCACAGATTTTCCTTTCCTCTTCATTACCCTCTTCTAACCTGCTTGGAAAACCCATCCTGCTCATGCCTTCAACTACCCACTAAACACCAAAATTTCCCAAGTTATGCACTGTCTAGCCAAATAAATCCCAGAAGCTCTGGGTCTGTGATTCTTTCTTGGGTTGTACCCATGGCATCTCAATCTCAATGTGTTTAAAGTTGACTTAATCACCCTCCTCCTACCTTCTTTTATTTTTTGTTTGGGAAAAATGACACCAACATCCATCCTGTTAACCAACACAGAAACATGGGAAGCGTTGTAGACTCCTTCCCTCCCACATCCTCCCCATGCAATTGATCACAAAGTCTGTTGATTCTATCACCTTGAAACCTCCCAAGCCTACTCCATACCACCACAACTCCCACTACCTAATTAATGGAACGCTTCATCATTTCTCTCCTGGATTAATGTCGACGCCTCCTCAGCGTCTGCCATCAATTCATCGTCCATGCTGGAGTCAAAAGTAATCTCTCTCAAACACATATGTGCTCATCTCATAACCTGCCCTCTTCCCCTACCTAGAATTTATCAATGACTCTCTATAGTCCACAAGATAAAATTCACATTCCAAATTCATCTCATTCTATTCCCCCTTTACCCAGTCTGGAGCCAAATTGAAATATTTGCAATTCCCAAAGCATATCATGCTTTCTCTCAACTTTGTGACCTTGCACACACGGGGTTTCATTTGGTCAGAATTTCCTTCCTTTTACTTCTTTGCCCAGCTTACAGATTTTCACTTAATAGACAAGATGCATATGTTGCTTTTCCAGAAATCCTCTAAGTCTTCTATCTTACTCCATTCTGTTGAGCACCCTTTCTCTAACACCCTTGATCCATTTATTCCAGAGGCACATATTCAGTCCAAACCATCTTCCTACCTTCCTGTTTACCTGCCTACCTACCTATCTTGTAGGAACTATGGCCCTTTGTTGGGCATCAGGAAATTAATAAAGGCAGGAAACAATTCATATTGCACAGCAATGTAATAAATACAAAGAGAGCCAAGACCCGCAGGGAAGGTGAACCTAGGTCAGTCTTGTATGAACAGAGAGGGCATTGGGGGAAGCTTATATATAAGTTGATGTGATTGCTCCCTCTTCCGGTATCCTCTTCCTTTGTCTCCTACCAGCCAATCACTTATGTATGAAAGAGACTAGCATCTGCTTGGTTATAAAATTGTCTATGTTCATAAATTTCTGTAGTTTAAGTAAGTCTAGCCTCTGCCTGTTTTCTGATGTTGGAGATATTAGGAAACTGAGTAATTGTGTTCATATGTTCTAATATTGCTTATCCAGCCCTGGGAAAGTAAGCACATCTGACCCAATAAGATGAGAAAACACCAAACTCAAGAGATGAACATGTACCAAGCTTTATTTTTAGAATTCAAAAATATATCCATTCTTATTTTATTCCACAAAGGCATTGTGGAAGTTTACGAAAACATATACTGTTCAACGGGATAAAATATATTATCAAGGGAATGAAAGCAGAGGGAAATTAGAAAAGGAATCTCATAAATCTGGGTTGAGATTAGTACATTGGAAGTACTAGAAAAAGACCACAAATTTTATTCTAAGCTGCTTAACAGCCAAAACAAAAAAGGATCATGATTAGTCACAGTTCTCCAGAAGAAAAATAAAGCAAAACACTTGTTCAGAAAGGAGCACAGTTTTCTGAAAACTGATTCCCAAGGAATTTCTCCCATGAATGCAGAAACTGCCGTGTGATGTGGTGGGCAACGTTCTTATTAACATGATCCCTTAAAATAGCTACAATCACAGACATAATGAGTCTGCCTCCTAATATCCTTTGTTGTGGACAGTTGGCGTAATGCCAGAGAACAAGTCAGTAAAGCTGTTCTACCAGGACAGAGTTTATGTGCAGCACCAAAAATTCTTAGAATCAAACAGCTGAGGATCTTAGAATCAAAAAATCTTAGAATTAAACAGCTGAGGATCGAATCCTGTATCAGTGAATGACAAGATGTGTGAATTCACTTCAGTTACTTCCTCTTCCATAGCCTGATCATTTGTAAAAACTGTGATGATAATACTCACCTTGTGCTTCAGTTTAAACACAGAATATCTAATAACAGCAGTAATCAGCATCGTTGAACTCTCACGCTGTTCTGAACAATTTAGGTAGGTTCTATGATTTAGTCTTTACAATATCTTCTTTACATGGGTACTGTTATTCTCATCTACCAAGTAGGAAATTGAGATCAGAGAGGTCAGGTAATTTGTCTAAAACCACAGGGCAAAGAAGACGGAGCTGAGAGACATCGGTCCAGGCATACAAACTGCGAAGTTCCTGGGCTTAAAGCATCTGATCTATAATATTGCACGACTCTGAGGCAACTTTTGATAAAAAATCATTTCTCACGTCCAGATTTTTGATAGCAAGTTCATGTTAGCATTATCCCATGATAACCTGAAAAGCAGATTTTTCTTCATGGGAAAATAAGGTGAGATTCTTTTGCTTTTCCAAAGTAGTTTTCTTAAATGCCTCTAATAAAAAAATCAAGGAATCTGACAATACAGATAGACTAAATGGTATGTTACCCCTTACAGCTATAAGACCCGAACAGTCAATCCTGGGTTCTGTTTACTGTCTGTAGCAAAGACAGCCCCTTGCTGTCCACTCACCTCGTTTATTCAGTTGACAGACAGCTGCTGGCTAATTGGCCTGCTGCATCACCCCCTGGGCTGGTTTGTTCAGCACTGGAGTCCGGCGGGAGGTCTTACACAAAGCTCACACGCAGCATGCAGCATGTCTTCCGCCTCACCACTCTAAAAATAGAAAGCTCAAGTTCTGTAGCATTGAGGAGCTGAACATCCAACTAGTCAATGGTTGGAAGATAGGTCTGCTGTCTCAAGGGTGGCTTGTGTTTCCTATTAAACTGGGGTTGAGATGACAAGGGCAATCTTTTGAGCACCAGAGTTTGGACAGAATGCCACACGGCTGCTATGTGAAGGACCAAATCCTGGTTATAAATCATAGTAACAACAGCTTGAAACTGAGCTATCATCGACTCTTAAATCTCCAAAGTGTGGCCTGGGTAAGCCATTATGAGAAATCCACCTTCTCAGATATAAGAATTCCATGCCCCAGTGCTTAAAGAACACCTCCTTATAATCCATTCCTTTGTCTCATTCAGACTTTTTCCCCCCCTCTGGAATTTTCCTCCAAGCTCTGTGACTTGATGGAGGGTTAAAGAGGATTCCATAGCCCAAATTCCATTAGCAAAAAGAGGCAGCATAGCAGAGAGAGGCACACCGTGGACCTGTGAGTAAGTGGGCCTGTCTGGGTCTGCATCCTGGCTCCTTCCTTTACTGGTTGCCTAACCTCAGACAAAGCATTTAATCTCTATGGGTCTCATTATCTGTAAAACATGGGTAATAAAAGTAGCAACTTCACAGAGTGATTTTGAGAATAAAATAAGATAATCCAAATGAAGCATTTAATGTGTTTTTTGAGAAAGTGTTTGATAAAGGATATTTTTATCATGAAGATGATTAATATCTTGTACTAGCTGAGAAGATCCTCCCATAACTCTATTAGAGGGACTTAGCAAAGTGGAGCAGAGCCCAAATTCATTTTAAGAACCCAAAATGACCCAGAGGGTGACAAAGGCAACTCAGTTTTATTCAGGAATGAAATACTCTAAAACTATGCTTCCCAAAGAAAGGCTTTTTTATTTAGCTTCTCTCCTTTTCTCTATTCATGTACCTAAAAGAAAGCCTTCCTGTTGACCCTCATCCATTTCCACAAATGCTGGTCTTCCTTTCATTACACAGGCTAATGAAACAGACTTCTACCATGATGAAGACAACAAGGAACAGCTATCAATGCTAATTACCCTAGTTCTAATCTGAATGAACTATGAAAAATTATTTGATAACAAATCAAGAACATATCAGAAGGGCATAACAAAAAACATAACTGTCATTGGAGAGACGAAATAGTACATGAAAAAGAAGAAAAGTAGAAAATAATTTAACCAAGTAACTTTGGGAAGATTTAGAAGATGATGTTAGCTGAACCAAGAACAGATTATAATGACAAGGGATCAATCAAATAATAAAAGAAAATTTAGGAGATTAATACATTAATGGTCTGGTTACCCTGTCCTAAAAACTAAATAAAAGAAATCAAGTAATAGAATGGACATGGATGAAGAACATATTAGTAATATACAAAGTAAGTGCAGAAAATTTTCCAAAACATAAGGCAAAAATGATTGGCAAACCATTTGAAGAAATATAATGCAAGATAAAATCAATAACAATTTAGTACCCTAGAATGAAAATTCTAGATTATTTCAACAAAACTTTGGGAATAGGAGCAGTAGTTGAAGTGTGTGGTAATATTGCATTTTTCAGGAGGGATGAGTAGGAAATGCTGAATAATTATCCATTTTGTTTGTGTATTGAAATAGAGTGAATTAAAATTTACATCTTATTATTAGAGACATTGAGGTAGAAAGTGTAACATTCAAATCATTTGAAAGAAAGAAAGAAAGAAAAGATGTCCAAACAAGAGAAGTAGTGTAACCTGAAGGTTAAGACCATGGCCTCTAGAAACAAATTGTTAACATCTGAGTCCTGGTTTGCCAATTTATTTCTTATGGGGTCTTGAACAAGAACCTGAACCTTACTAAATCTATTTCTTCATTTGCAATGTGAATCATAAGGTTATTTTGAACATTAAATGAGGTAAAAACCCCCAAAATACTGGGAACATAGTACATTGTAATGTATGCATTACATTACAAATTATATCAACTACAAAGAAGTACCAATAAATTCTATAAATGCAAATCAATAGGTGAATATTCTCTGACTATAATACAATAAAAGCAGGCATTGAAAAAAAGCCAAATATTATATCTGTTTACAAGTACATAAAACACTAAATCTAAAGATAAATAAGAAATTATATTAGAATTACAAATAGATTGCAAATATAAAAATTACAAATATACCTTTAGATGCATGCAAATGAAATCACCATATGTATATGACACTGTAAAATATTCATAAATATCAGCTATTAAGACTATACTTGTTAGAAAAGATAGCAATAATTTTTTTTCCTTTTATTTATTTACTTATTCTTGAGACAGGTCTCACTGTGTTACCCAAGGTGGTCTCAAACTCCTTGACTCAAGTGATCCTCTATTTCAGCCTCTCCAGTACTAGGATTATAGGCATCTGCCACTGTGCCCAACCATAACAACAATTTTAAATGACGGTCATAAGCCCAGACATATCAGAAATTATAATTATAATGATATTATAATTATGTGTATAATTATAATAATGTATTCTAGCAAACTATTCGGGTTTTTTTTTTTTTTGGTATCAGGGATTGAACACAGGGGCACTTGATCACTGAGCCACACCCCCAGCCCTATTTTGTAGTTTATTTAGAGACAGGATCTCACTTAGGTGCTTAGTGCCTCACAGTTGCTGAGGCTGGCTTTGAACTTGCAATTCTCTTGTCTCAGCCTCCTAAGCCACTGGGATTATAGGCATGCACCACAATGCCCGGATGAGAAAACTATTCTTGGGCAATGCACAATTTTCTTTTACACAACTGTAAATTTCTGGGCATATTCTTATGAAGCATAGCTCATAGACCAGGAATGATATTGAATGAAAAATTTAATAGTTGGCTTGAAGTACATGTTTTATTACAGGAAATAATTCAAATACATTGCTATAGTTTAGATGTTGAATGTCCCCCAGGCTTGTTCCCTAGGGTGGCACTTATTAAGAGGCAGGACTTAGTGGGAGGTCTTTAGGTCTTTGGGGGCATGTCTTCAGAGGAGATTGTAGAACTCTGGCCCCTTCTTCTTCCTTTTTCCTCCACTTCTGTCTTCTCCTCTTCCCTTCCTCCCTCCTTCCTTCCTTCCTTCCTTCCTTCCTTCCTTTCCTTCCTTTCCTTCCTCCTTCCTTCTGGCCACAAGGTGAGTGATTTTGCTCTGCTATGTGCTCCCCCCAATGATGAAATAAAATCGACTAATCATGGACTGGAACTTGTAAAACTGTGAGCCAAAATAAATGTTTTCTCCTTATAAGTTGATTATCTCAGGTACTCATTAAAGTGACAGAAAGTTGACTAACAGATGCATCATTAGATGTTTCTTTGGGCTTTTATGTAATATGGAAGCCATTCAAACTAACAATGAGGATAGAAAACAGAGCCTAACTTAATCATGATGGGAGTTCACACACGATTACCGAGAACTAAAAACAAGTCAAGGTCTCTTGTAGGGAGTTTTGAGAACCAGCAAAAGCTTTCAGGGAACTAAGAATTTTTTGACCTATAATTGAAGAAGGGTTAAACTGCTTCCACCTAACTGACTCATGGGATTAACTGACCCTCTAGTTCCTCCATGAAATATAACTTCTAAAACCCAAAGCATTATGGATTCCTAGGTAGTGGGCTGCTCTTCAGGTTGATGCTCTCATCAAATGAATTCAATGCTTCCCACGAGGTTTTGTGTTTATTCCCAAACATGTTCGCATCTGTTGTAATTGCTATCGAATCTGTGCACTTTAATTATAAAATATTTAATTGACGTACAAACAATAATGTAAAAAAGGAATTTTTGTTCCTCTGAAAATCAAGTTGCAAGTTTGGAAAACTTCATCAAGATTCATGGCTTGTACATTCTAGATGTTAGTGTCTTGCCAATCTGGAAACTTTACAAATTCTAATATGTTATGATACCTCATTACTTTATCCATGTTACTCTTTACATGGAGAAATAATTTTTCCTTAAAATTTGGGTTTTTATTTTACAGAAGTCCTTCCCCATTCCTATATCTAAAAGATGTACTCCTACACAAGACTGGTTATATAAATTGTGAACCCTATGAAAAATGGAAACATAGGACCCTTTGTTAAAAATTAGTAATAATTTTAAGATGGCAACAATAAAGAATTCAACTAAGCTCTAGATCTTCTCAGCTCTGTGTTTCATGAGTGTCTCACACCCGTGATGCTGGTTCTGTTCCTATACCATCTTCTATGAATATAATGGTTTTACTTTTCCATATTTAAGGTTTTAATTTGCCTGCAGTATGTATCTGTATAAGATGTTTAATAAGGGTTTAGTAATTTTTCCCTTTATATAGTGAGCCAGTTTTCTCCAAGTCATCTATTAAGTGGTCTATTCTTTACTTAATGTTTCATGGTAACATCCTTATCATGACATCCATGTAAAACCTAATACATGATAAGACGTGCTCTTTTTTCCAAAAGTGTGTCTGTATTTAATTACTGTAGCTAGTTTTCCTTTTGTTCCTTTCATAGTTGCATTTGCTATTCATGGAACTTTTTTTCATATACAATTTTATAATAAGTTCATTACCATTAGGAAACTCAAAACATTACAATGATCTTGACATATCATATTTCATACATTTGATTCAAGTGAAATCTTTCTATTTCTAATCTGGGGAGTTTTGAAATCAAAAATATAAGTTAAAGCTTATTTAATACTTTTTTGAACCAGTTAATAAAACCATATGAATTTCTCCCCCATCAATTTAATGATAAATTTTTGTTGTTAAATCAACCTTTTCTGTCCAAAATAAAATTTATTTACTCCTGAGGTAATTAAAAATGTATTACTGTATTTAGCTGATACTTTATTTAGAATTTTTCTATATATGTTCAAGGGGAAGTGGACTTATGATATTCTTTCCTATTTTTCTTCACTCAGGGTTGGACTCAAGACTTACTTTATCAAATGAACTCTAAGTTTACTAATTTCTGGAAATTTTGCATAAGAATCATTAGCCTGTGTAATGAAAGGAAGACCAGCATTTGTGGAAATGGATGAGGGTCAACAGGAAGGCTTTCTTTTAGGTACATGAATAGAGAAACTCCAGTGAGAATTGTAATAAGGACCACATTAATTTGTAGATTACTATATAAATAGATGCACTTTTGCTTGTTCAGCAATAACTTGCACTTTTCAAGTGAAGAGGCTTACCCACTTCCTTGCTTGTTTGTGATTCTATTTAAGCAGATTTTTAAAGATACTTTACTAGAGTATTGATGTTTTCTCTAGAGGTACTGGTGTGCTTTTGGATAAGTTATATCTTGAATATTTTATTAGTTTTAGTAAATAGCATTATATATTTGAAAACATCTATTTTCTAATAGGTTATTGGTAGTTTAGAGAAAGTAGATTGATTTTAAAAGACCAACTGTTTACCTCAGATTCTTTTGTTAGCTCTAAGAATTTGGCATTGATTCTATCTGTTTTTCTTTTATGTAGATGACCCCCAGTGCAAAATTCAAACTCATACCCCTTTGTTCAAAGGGCAGAAAAAAAAAGGTCTGCTACTGACACCAAAATACAAAGATAACTTTTCAGTGGACTCAATCTTGACTTATCCTGGTATTTCATATTTTATATTAAATATTGCAAGGGTAAAATCAAAATTTTAAAGTGTTAGCATGAATTTTACCATTCATTTTTGTGTTATACGAATACAAAAATAAGACAAAAATAAACCATCTACTTAGAATTTGTTAGAGCTCATCTGTAGAGGTGTCTTCCTCTGAGGGTGTTTTGGGGAAAAGATCTTTAATTGTCATTTGATTATCCTTAGTCTTTATTAAACTATTTATGTTTTGCATTCTTCCTTTGTAAATTTTTCTATATCATAATTTTTCAGAAATTTATTAATATGTATATGTAACACTTTTAAATATTACTTTAAAATTGGTTAGGTCTGTATTTCCACTTTTTTTACTTTTTGGTGTATTTTCTTTTATATAACTATTAATTTTGAGAAGGTCTGTCTTATTAATTCCTCTGAAGAACTAGCTTATTTCCATTAATTAATTCTATGATCTTTTTCCAACTTTTACTTATTTATTTAACTAATTCTTATCTCCATCTTTTAAAAATTATTTTCCTCTTTATTTTGGTTAAATGCCTGATTAACGTTTTCAATATGTTAAATTTGTGATAATTATTTGTAAAACTATAAATTTGCCTTTTAATATTTTACCTTCATTTCACACATCTGGTGTTTTTCACAACTGATGAGTTCTAAGTGTTTTGTATTTGCTGTCATGTAGTAAGTACTACTGTTTTCCATCTAATATTTCTGACTCTCTTCCTTCTGAGGTCATGATGGAATTGCTTTTCTCCAAATTTTCTGAAGTTAGCTGTAGTCATGTGACTTACTTTGGCCCCATCAACTGTGAACAGAACTGATAGGACTTCTGTGCAGATATTTTAAGAGGGTATGAGTCACTACAACCTCTGTACCTGCCACAGCGAGTAAGGGAGTGTGAAGGTGAGACCTTTCTTCAACCTGGCTTTCTGGGTAAGGATGACTTAGAGAAGAAACCCTTGCCAGCCAGATGGGCACAAGATGAGCCCAAATCAGCCTTTGCTGGTTCAGGAGACTTAGACTTGGCAGTTACTTGTTATCTCAGCAGGGCATCGTTTACTCTGAGTGAAATGGCTTGTGATTTCCCTTTCATCTCAAGAATTATTTAGTAATATGTAGTTGTTAGGCATAGGGGTTGTTTTTAAAGTCATAGTTTATTTATTATGGTCTTACTAAATTATCTGTGTGATGTTTGTTCTTTGATATAATATTGAGAATTCTTTTAGGTTTTAGTACATGGTAAGTTCTGGTAAATATCCATGTGTGATATATACATAACATGAACTACATACATATGTGTACACACAGTACATATGTATACTTTAGTGTATGATGTGACTATATCCATACCTATACACACATATACTATATACATATATACACCTATACATGTAAGGTGTGATGAGAATGTATACTATGTGTACAAAGTTCATAGTTACTATTTGCCTGATATTTCAGGTCTTCCATGTATCTGACTATGTTTTGTCTGCTGGAGTCATGAGGTTCTGAGAGACATGTTAAGTTTCCTATTTCAATTCAGACAGTTGTGAGTTCTGACATGTTGGCACTGTGTTGTCAGATGTGCCTGGGTGTAAATTGTATCGTTCTGTTCTCTTTTGTTTATTTAATTACATTTTTAACATTTTTCTTTGCCCCTTATGACATGGTTGCTTTATATTTTCTTTTATCAAAGTTTGTCACCCCACCTTTTCTTTTTTGTGGCTAGTATGTCTTTTTCCATTCTATTATTTTCACTATTTTATCACTTTTATTTAAACCAGGTCCCTTGTAGGCATAAATTGTTAGATCTTACTCAGTTTTAGACTGCAGGAGGATCTCCTTTTTAAGCTTAGTCATGGTGATTATTATTATGACAGAACATATTTCTGCTATCTACTTTCATATTTTTTTCATTTACTGTATTTTCATGTGAAAAATCCTGCTTGTCATTGGCTCTATTTAATTTTTTTCTTCTGGTTTAAATGTTACATAATCTTTTAATACGTTATTTTAAATGATTGATCTTAGGATGTAGTCTTATGTTTAATATCCTTTATAAATTTCTGAAGCTCATCGGTCTCTGTATATCTATTAGTAACTATATCAAAGTAACTATCTTAGTCTATCTTATTTACCTTGGGAAAAGGCTTCCTTACCTATATAATTGCTTCATTATATTAATTTGTCTAAAATTTCAGTTTTGTTATGTATATCTTTCTCTCTGCCTGTTTTAAAGATTTGCCATTTAGACAAACCATTTAGTAATCTGTAATTCCTATATATTTCACAGCATTCTCTGACTTAATTTTTTATTTTTATTTGCTTATTTTCTTTAATAATTTTGTAATTTCTTTCAAGGTACAAATTAATATAAAAAATTCTTGTTAAGTCCCTATGCCTCAGAATATTTTTTACTAATCCCCACATTTAAATGACAAGTATTCTGAATATAAATAATACATATAGTTATATTAAAGATAAATGGAATAAATGTCACAAATAAAAGACTAAGGTTTTAGACTAGATATGAAAAATAGCCATGTCATACTTATTAGCTACATATATTTAAATGTAAGGGTAGAAAGTTTAAAAACTTGACAATTTACCCTTAAAAGTAAGAAATATTTTGAATCTCAGTAGCATAGATGACAATATACAACAGCATGGACAAAATGACAAGGACAATACCAATGCTTAGCAGAGAGAATTATAATGCACAGAAAAGCAATTAATCACTTTCCCAAAACAACTGTAGGTAAATAAATCAAGTTTTTGTTGGTTTGAACCAATCTTCATGCCTAATAATACATGAAGGAGTTTTGGGTAATAAATGTAGACTTACATCAGTTTTTGCACTGAAAGAAGCAAACTCCAAGAGTGAAACAGTTTAGAAAAAGCTAGAGTTTTGTACACTGTGGCAAAGGAATGTTGGACTGAAATGAAAATAAGTAGCTATCCACATTTGCTTGTAACTTTTCTTCTCTGATGAATAGACATATATTATCCTCTAGTTAACCAGTCAATTTGATATTCAAAATTAATGTAGACCTAACTGACTTCTGGTGACCTTTTAATTAGATCTGAAGCAATGAAAGAATTATCTGAAAAAGTGACATATACCAACAATTTCAGAAAACAAAAGAAAAACCCATTCCAAGAACCAGACAATGAAGACTGTGAGTGGGCAAGTGACATTTGGTTCCTGGCCAGGAGTGAAATGTGATTTAAACTTTTTCTTAGGACTAGCTTACCCCAGCCATGTTTGGGAACACTGGTATGTTCTACAGAAAAAAACCTTCCAATTTATGAAGTGCTTCATGAAAGTATTCTCTCCTTTACTCCTGGCAGTGATCCTTTGCAGTAAGCAAGGCTGCAGGATTTTCATTTTACAGATGAGTAAACTAAGGTGGAGTGGCTTCCTCTTAGAACATCATTGGCAGAATCAGTGCTTGAGCTCAAGTTCCTCTGGTGCCCTGCAGACATCCACACACTCTCTTTGTGAGAGAACACAAGTGCCCTTATCAGTAAGCACACAAACACAACATAGTAAAGCCTTAGTGGCTCATTTTGTTTAGAATGATGGCGAACAGACAAAGGAGGGTTCAGAGTGTAAAATTACCCTATAAAATATATTTGCTTGGATAACGGCCAGTTGGGGATTTAGCCTTAGGCCTGTAGGAGGGCATGAAAAACTCTACCAAGGAAAAGGAAAGAAGACCACACCACGCAATAGGGAAAGAGTGATCCCAGCAAGAACTATTTTAAGAATCTCCTTTCCTGTGAGTCTTACTCCACAAATTACAAAAGCTAACCCCAGACCACAGATTTTCAAGTAGGAACCCAGCCCCTTGGTTTGCTTTCTGACCTAGTCCCCTTCCACATAATCCAATTTGTCCAACACACACAGCATAAAAGTTATATTTCTTCGAGCAAAACCAAAGAAAATTTCTGGTCTTTCCCCTGTGGTTTGTTTACTAGGTTATGGCTGGTTTAATCTTATCAGTTCTGCTTTGAACAATTTTCCTGAAGTTTGTCTCTCAGCCGGCAGCTCTCCATTCCCTGCTACCTCATTAGTGTCAGAAATCCTGAGGTGAGGTGTTTGCCAAACTGAAGCTCTGAGAATAAAAAAGGGAAGGGGAGGGGAGAGAGAGAGAGAGAGAGAGAGAGAAAAGAGGGAGGAATATGTGAGTAAGGAAGAGAGAAAGGAAGGGAAACAGAGAGAGAGAGAGAGAGAGATCCTAATTTCGTGTATATATACACGTATTGTGTATTTTCCTGTTATCCCTCCAATCCCTTCAAGAGAAAGGGGAAGGGTGCCTTCAAAGAGAAAGCAATCTAAGCATAAGTCACAGTCCTGAGGAGAACAAAAGTGATACAGAAAAAGAAATAGCAACAACAACAAAAAAATCACACACACACTTGTATATTCTGGATAAAAATTACTCCAAAGACAGGGTTTGTGTCCTAGGATGAACTCCTTTCCCCTGGGTCTCCTGGGATTGAGGACCACTGTAGTAATCCTCAGTGGGAAGGAAGAGTCATGTGTTGGGGGTGGGATATGGACAGGAGAGAAAAGAAGGGAACAGGGAAGGAAGAAAGAAAGAATTGTGGATTCCATCTCAGTGGTATAATTTTGGACTGTGAAGGCACTAATCACCAAAAGGATGAAAAGGATGACTGTTGTGGAGAAGCAGAGTCCAGGTGAATGTGCCCCATGTAGCCAATGCAGGAGATGAACAATGAGCAATAACTACTCTGACCACAGTGCCCACGTGGGTGCACTGGTAGGTGACCCTGGGTAAGTGAGAACCGGAGCCAGCTTGTCTTGCTATCCTAGGCATGGCCAACAGCTACATTGTTCTTATGAAATATCAGGTATTGTTTTAAGGTTCTAAACACATGTAAAAATAAATTAACTCATTAATTAACTTATTAATTCCCAATGATAGCTCTCATGTTCAGTACTATGATTGCCCCTGTTTTACAGGTAAGAAAACTGAAGTTAAGTAATTTGCCCAAATGTACATGGGTAGCGGGAGGGCTGAGATTCAAACTTGTAACCCAAGTTAAAAGGTATAAAAAATCATTTAAAAATATTTAGTCATGTAGGAAAGTCTTCCTGAGATGGAGTCACTGTGAAATAACACAGTATGTACACAATTTAGCAACAAAGACTTTTTTATACCTATATCTGTATTATCCATTTCAGCATAGAAAAAAATACTGGAGAGAAAAAAATATCCCACAATATTTACAATAATCATTTCCAGGTCATAGAATCAATGGAATAATTTATTTTCTTTTATATACTTTTGCTATTTATCAGTTTTAAAAAACAATCTACATATAATATTTATAATAAAGAAAAAAATTCACTGTGTAGGGAAACATTGCACTTGAATCTGATGTCTTCTTGCCCATTAAGCACATTCTATCCGGAGGCACACTGTTCTCAGTGCTAGCTGCTCTTCCTCCTGGGATGGAGGTGTCTCTGCTAACACCAATCCCCTGCATGCACCCCTGACCCCTCCCCAACACCTTCTATCAGTGTTCTGTAAACACTCATCTTGGCCATGGAAGAGAACCTAGCAGGAGCTCTGGGATGATATAGACTTCTTTGCAATGGTGTTATTCACTCCCTAAATTATGATGTTTTGAAGTTTTGGCTCTGTGAATCAGGTTTCTGTTCACAAGACAGAGGCCTTACCCAGGAATGCATTAAGATATGCTTGATGATTTAATTGAAGAATTTGACCCAACTGGTAAAAGGTAAATGATATATTTATGGTTGAGCCAGGAAAGAAAAAAAGGAAAGAAAGAAACATGAATCCTTTTAATGATAGAAATGTCTGTACCTACTTGTTCATTTATAAACAGATGAATGGATTATCAATGGAAATACACCTCTTGCTTTTTGCACATTAATTATCATACAGCTGTAAATACAGATAATCCAGTTTCAGAATCCCTGCTGAAAAAACATCTACCCCTTCTGACCCTGTCTGTTGAATATCTCTTTCTAAAAGACTGACAAAAGATTTATTTAAATATCCTTACTATTTATGGAATTTTCTTTGTAGTTTTGTATTATCTGAATCCTTCTGGCGGGGGTCAAACATGTTTTTTTTTTTTTTTTTTTTTGTGTGTGTGTGTGTGTGTGTATTCAGCAAAAGTATCTCCTATGGGCTGACCTTTTGGCATTCACAGGTGAGCTAAAAAAGTTAATTAATGGATCTGCACTATGACTCTTTTATTGAGAAGTTCAAATACAGAAACCTTTGGGATCAAATAGGACACAGCAGGATTCCAAAATTTCCAAGCTGCCCACAGAATACTCTGATGTTTGTTTGATGACTTCCTTCATTCTCCCAATGACAACAGAGAGTGAGGAAGAGGGAGGATGGAGACTTTGTCTAGGGACAGGCCTATAGTTTAAAAGGGAATCCCCAGCAAACTGATTTTACCAGGACTAAATCGGTTAACTTGCTAGATGGATTGACATCCTGGAACAGAAAAAAAAAAGAAACAGATCCTGATCTGCAAAATTATTTTTCATTTACTGGTATGGTCAAAAGGGTCCTACGTTGGCAACCCCAGTGACCTAGGTCACTCTTGACCAGATGTGAGGCCAGCACACTCCGCCTCCAAGCAGCCCGTGAACCTAAATTCTCAGTTTCTTTTGGACCCAGAGGCATAAATCATCGATTTTCTATGAATTAGAGATTACTGCTAAATCGTGTGCTTTCTATTAATAGATCTTCATAAATGCTGCAGGTGCGACTGGTGCACCGCTTTGAAGTACAGCTTAATCGTCCCCTTCCCAAATCCTCATAATCCAAGCCTCATAAAAAACCCCGGGGATTATTGATTGAGGAGGCCTTGGGGATCCCTTAAGGCGCTGCACCTCAGAGGCCTGCCTGCCTGCCCTGAAGGTGCTGCTGCAGGCTGCCCTGGGAATGCATGCCAGGTGTGGCCCCATCTGCCAGCGCCAGGCTGGAGGTGGGGCCAGCTTCTACCAGGCAGGGAAGGGGCAGGGCGCTGGGAGGACCAAAGCCAACCCAGGCCTCTGCTTCTTATCAGCCTTTTTAATCTCAGGGTGGGGATTTCTTCCTTATTAGTTGTCTTGGGAAAAGCAATATTCTTTGGAGATATAGCTTGAGACAAAAAATTCTGACTTTGATTGATTAGCTGTAATTTATTGGAATTAAAATAATAAAAAGTATTTAAATTAAAATTTAATTTGTAAGCTACAGAATTATAGTTATCTTATATTAGACAAAGGCACCAAAAACATACATTGGAGAAAACATAGACTCTTCAACAAATGATGCTGTGAAAATTGGAAATCCATATGCAACAAAATGAAATTAAATCCCTGTCTCTCATCATGCACAAACCTCAACTCAAAGTGGATCAAGGACCTAGGAATTAAACCAGAGATCCTGCATCCGTTAGAAGAAAAAGTAGGCCCAAATCTCCATCATGTCAGATTAGGCCCTAACTTTCTAAATAAGACTCCTATAGTGTAAGAATTAAAATCAACAATCAATAAATGAGATGGATTCAAACTAAAAAGCTTTTATTCAGCAAAAGAAACAATCAGTGAGGTAAATAGAGAGCCTAAAGAATGGGAGCAAATTTTTACCACTTGAACATCAGATAGAGCACTAATCTCTAGGGTATATAAAGAACTCAAAAGCTAAACACACACACACACATACACACACACAAAATAGCTCAATCAATAAATGGGCCAAGGAACTGAACAGATACCTCTTAGAAGAGGATATATAATCAATCAACAAACATATGGAAAAATTTTCAACATTTCTAGCAATTAGAGAAATGCAAATCAAAACTACTCTAAGATATCATCTCACTCTAGTCAGAATGGCAGCTATCAAGAATACAAACAACAATAAGTGTTGGCGAGGATGGGGGGGGAAATGTACACTCATACATTGCTGATGGAACTGCAAATTGGTGCAGCCAATATGGAAAGTAGTATGGAGATTCTTTGGAAAGCTGGGAGTCAAACCACCATTTGACCCAGATATCCCACTCCTCAGTCTATACCCAAAGGACTTAAAAATAGCATACTACAGGGACACAGCCACATCAATGTTTATAGCAGCATAATAGCAGCATAATTCATAATAGCTAAACTATGGAAGCAACCTAGATGTCCTTCAGTAGATGAATAGATAAAGAAAATGTACTATATATACACAATGGAATATTACTCAGAAATAAAAGAGAATAAAATCATGGCATTTGCAGGTAAATAGATGGAGTTGGAGAAGATAATGCTAAGTGAAGTTAGGCAATCCCAAATATCCAAATGCCGAATGTTTTCTTTGATACAAGGAGGCTGATTTGAAGTGGGATAGGGAGAGGGAGCATGGGAGGAATAGAG
Source organism: Marmota marmota marmota (assembly GCF_001458135.2). Taxonomy (NCBI): domain Eukaryota; kingdom Metazoa; phylum Chordata; class Mammalia; order Rodentia; family Sciuridae; genus Marmota; species Marmota marmota. Next base: position 26,674,604 of record NW_026000016.1, on the reverse strand, counting down.
GAACTCTAGATAGGGCAGAGGGGTTGGAGAGGAAGGGACAGGGCATGGGGTTATTAATGATGGTGGAATGTGATGAGCATCATTATCTAAAGTCCATGTATGAAGATAGGAATGGTGTGAATATACTTTGCATACAACCAGAAAAAAAATTAATTCATTTAATTAATTTCTTTACTTTTGTGATCTTCCACATCTCTTCTATAAGGACTGTCTTTCCAGCCACTCTGCACTACTTCTCTATCAGCCCACTTAGGGCTATCTTCATATAGTGTCCCTCACTGGGGGGATATTTACTAATATTTTATGGAAGTATTCTACTCCACCAAGGTCTGGCTCAAATGTCATCTTGATTTAGTTAACGTCCGCCTTTTCTGTTTTCACAAAACTTTGTTTATGCCTCTATTTTGGCACTCTTTATCTTGGGTCTATTGGTAGAGTTGTTCATTTGTTAGATATATACCTTATCTGCTAGATTCCAGGCAGTGGGCTGATTGCTGAAGATGCAAATTTGAATAAGATTCAGTGCCTGATTTTGAGGAAATCACAGGGTCATAAAAATCATAGGTCATGTGAAAAAGCTATGAAAATTACACAACATGTAGAATATGCTGTGTTTTAATAAAATGTGATATGTGGCCTACCATGGTGGCATGTGTCTGTAATCCCAGTGGCTCAGGAGACTGAGGCAGTAGGATTGTAAGTTCAAAGCCAGCCTTAGCAACTAGTGGGACCTTGTTTCTAGATACAATATAAAAAGGGGGATGCTGCTGTGGATGTGGCTGGGGTTGTGGCTCAGTGGTAGAGCATTTTTCTGGCATGTGTGAGGCACTGGGTTCGATTTTCAGCACCACATATAAATAAACAAAATAAAATTTGTGAATAAATTGACAACTAAAAAATATTTTTTTAAAAAAAGCTGGGGACGAGGCTCGTTGGTTTAGTGCCTTTGGATTCAATTCCCATAACAATAACAACAACAACAACAACAAAAGTCTGTGGTCTTTGTTAGGGAGCCACTGGTTTGGAAATTTGAGAAATGTCTTTTTGGGGACACTCCATAGGGTGAATGTTACCTCCTTAGTGTTTGATAAATCTTATTGGAATTATTGGTGCAGTTGAAAGATACCTGGATCTGAACTCAAATTTCCTAGGTTGGGGTCCCAAGTAGTGCCTCTCAGAAGATCCACAAACTTAGGTGATGTTTTAGTCATCTTTTGCTGGCTGTATCCAAAAAACCTGACATGTACAATTTTACAGGAGGAAAAGTTTATTTGGGGGCTGTTTCAGAGGTTTCAATCCACAAATGGCTGACTCCATTCCTTCTGTGGCCTATGGTGAGGTAGAACATCATGGCCGAAGAGTGTGGTTGAGGAAAGTAAACCAGAACATGACCACCATGAAGCAGAGAGAGAGACTAAGCTCAGCTCACAAAATATGTACCTCCAAGGCATGCCCCCAAAGGCCCATCTCCTCCAGCCACATCCTACCTGCCTATAGTCACCACTCAGTTAATCCCTCTCTGGAGATTAATGTAATAATTAGCTTAAAATTCTCCTAACCCAATCATTTCACTTCTAAACTGTCTTGCATTGTCACACACTTGAGCTTTTGGGGGACACCTAATATCTAAAGCACATCAGGCAGTCAATTAAACCTTCTATCCTCTCCGCTCCTCCTCGTAATAACACTGACCTTCTAGCACTGTCAGCAGCAGCAAATGAGGAAATCCAAGCAAAAGTAGTTTGGATACTCTGAAGAGGTACACATTGTGGTGATTGCTCTTACCTGACTCGGCAGGAAACCACTTGAATTAAACTATATGACCTGGAAACTTAAAACCTGGATTGGAGTTCAGACAGTCAACAAGGGACAGGAAGTTCAACTCCTTTACACTCCTTTGGTGTCTTGGTTGTCTGTGTGTTTACATGGAAACCACAGAAATTTGGGATGACTATGAATTCTCCTTGAGGAGTAATTTGCCAGTTCTGTTTTGTGTAGAACAGAATTCATGCACAGATATCTGAACCTGCTTATAAGAACCTTCTCAGTAGCTTTTCATGGTCTGTTAGAAATGACTCTTTTTGAACCCAGAATCAGGCAGATACCTATAGTTATTATAGGTGGGTTCTGAATATTGCTGTTATGTTCAGATTTCTTCTCATTGCCTTGATCACTGTGGTTAGGAATGAACAATAACCTGTCAGTGTGAATCAGAGAGTAGATAAATCCATCAATGGTTTAGGCAGCTTTGTATTGCACCATAGTGCTAAAAATCACAAAATTAATCAGCTGGTGGAAAGAACCCTTGGAGGTGAATGGGTAGAAGCAGATGTAAATAGAAAGGAATGCATTTGGACAGGGATCTATTTATCATTGCACCTTAAGTGCTTTGTGGGCCTATAAAAATATGGATATGTGAGATAGGGTGGAATGTGAAGAGAAGGGAGGCAAAGCCTTCCAAGGTAAGATACATCTTCTGACAGTAAAATCCACTCAGATGAAAATGTATTTGGTAAAAATTTTGATTATCCTTCCCACATGGAATGGTATTTGTTGGATTAGGTCATATGTGATGAGAAATAAAACCTCATTTTGCCTGTGAAAAGAAACACAGTGTTTTTTTTTTTTCCATGAATACAGGTCCTCACTGATTCAGTGAGATGCTAGGTTTAGCCTGCATAGTTTATTAGCCCCTAAAACTTGCTTGCCACATGGAGGTGAAGCTGAGAATCTAGCAGCCGACTGGCCAGCTGTGAGGTGTGCGGTGGTGTGGAGCAGCACAACCCAGCTGGAGTCTGACAAACATCTTTCCACTTTACTGCCAGTATAGACATTTCTTTGACAATACATCTCCTGGCTTTTGATAAGCTGTTCCTTTCCTGTGAAACAAAAGAGAAGAAAATATGTCCACAACTCCCTTTGGTCCTGAATCTGAAAGTTGAACTCGTGGTTGGGTGTATCTGAATACTATATACAAACTGCCCTGTACCCTTTAGTTCCCTACTCCCCACACTGAAAATTGAGGGGCAGCCATGCTGTACCCACTCCCTCAATGATCCCTCTATTTTCTTCAAATTAATTTGCTTGTCATAAAATTGTCTGTCCCTGAGATATACACTTTTCATTCTGAAATTTGCAATGTAATTTGACTTTTGAATGTTTGTATTGTTTTAAAAAGTTAAAGAAATGGTAGCAAGCCACCACCCATTGCTATAAATTTTACTCACCCCTTAGCTTCATGTAAGATACCCTATTATTGTTGCAAACTCTGGTACTTGTTCCTTTTTTGGTTTTGGAGACTACTTTTGTGAGGAGGAAAGACTTTCTGGGGCACCTACCCCCTGGGAGGATCTAGTCACCACTAAGACTCTTACCAGAATGAATGGACTGCCGGCCTCCCCATTAATGAGATGATTAGGTGGTACTCATTTCGAACTACATAGAATATACTAGAATTTATATGCCTTATTTCCTTTGGAGGCCAGGATATTGACCACCCAGGTGAGGAGACTCACACTGGTAGTTTCCATGTTCCCTGGAGTGCTCTCTGAAAACAACAGATCCCTGGGGAATCTCTTAGCAACCCTACTGTAAATCTTTTCTGTAGGAATCCAGGTAGGAAGCCCTGAGATGTGTTGTCTCTGGAAGACAAATAAAAATAAAATAAAATGTGTGACGACTTCATGTAGCAGTCCATTCTGATTCCCCATGTGCATGCATTTTTTAAAAAATAAAGAAATAACTAAAAAGAAAAATCCATAGGGTTCTTAAACACTTGGAAGTTTCTCCTTTGAATTGCCTGCAGGGATCCATTTCTCTTTCCCTAGTTCGCCTTGAAAGGTGAGCAGCTCAAAGTACTCATTTAACTTCCTGATACCATCCGGGAGTGCTTGCAGTCTTTCCGCTAACACGCTAATTAAGGACCTATTAGGGCCCTCAGGGGAACTGAGCAGTTCTCTAAAACCACCTAGGACCATCCGGGAAGGAGGGAGGGCTCCTATGAGTTGTTTGCCTCAAGTCACCCAACAAAGGTGGCAAATTCCCAGGGAAAGTATCAAATAAATCTGTTAATGAGACAAACACTAGGAAAGAGGTTGAGGGAGGAGGGGTATGGCAGGCCCAGAGGCGGAATGAGCTCAAAGGAAGTGCAGGATTTATTTATCTGGCTCTCAAATGAGTGTTAATGTGAGGATCTCTCTTCTCACTTGAAAACACTTTCAAGCTCAATCTTCAACCACACTAAGGAATCTCAGATAAACCTAGGGCTCTGGAGTTTACATTTCAAAGAGGGGGGGAAAAGGCAATGTGAGTCTCATAATGAATAGTTTTATATATGTTAATGATTGCATAGTTGTCGATGTTGTAATTTTGTCTAAGTAAGACTTTATCCCAAATTGAGCTAGCTGAGTTAGCTGGAAAAATCTTAGATATTAATTTATTAAAACTCTTCATTTTCCAAGGGAAACTATAAATTCATTGTCAAGGAAATGTGTAAATTCATACAGATGAACGTACCTCTGGTTAAGAAATGGACATGGGCTAACCCCGTGCCATTGTGCCACCGTGATGTAATTCTTCCACACAATTTTGCATTTTCTATTTGTCCAGTTTGCTTTTTAAGTTCTTCTTCCCTCTACCTTGGCCCTGCCGTCTTCATTATTTAGAATAGAGAGATTTGAAGAGCTGCCAATGTTTTATCTTCTTCTCATGACACAACCATTATTTCTATTCTGCTCTGGCTGCTGTCTTAGAAATTGCTCTTTCTACTTCCATTCTTTAAGCAATTAAATATTTTAGCATGCCTGTTTAACTTTTAAAATAATAAGATTCATCAAATATCTTTGCCTTCATTTTGTGTGTGTGTGTGGTTGGGGATGGAAGCCAGGGCCTTTCATACGGTAGATAAGTGTTCTACCACTGAGCTTCATCCCCAGCCTTTATCTTCATTATAAAGTGAGAAAATTTTAGCTTCAGTCATATTTTCATTCACTGTATAGTCTATTATTGTTCACTATTTTAAATCATGTTTTTTTTAATTGAGTTAAAATTTAGAGTGAAATGCACAGTTTAAATGTATGATTCTATGTGGTTTAATCCAATATGGTATCAATTAATGTTTACATTGGCATAAACTCCACTCAAATCAAGATATAAAACATTTCTATCAGGTTCCTTTCTTTTTTGGGGGTCAATTTCTACACTTGCTCCCCATTAAGTAAAAGTTGTTCTGATTTCTGTCATGAAAAATTAGCTCTGCCTAGACTAAAGCTTTATATATATGGAATGTTATTGTATTGTTTTTTGTACTGAGTTTGCTTTGCTCAAAATATTTTTGAAATTCATCCATGTCAGGTTTAGTGATTCCAAAAGTGTTCTACTGAAGGTACTCAAGGCCCTTTTTGGGTGTCCATACGGACAAAGATATTTTGTATACTTAACTAGTGTATTATGTACATTTCATCACTATATAGTATAGTCTTCCCAAGGCTACATGAAGTTTGATATTATAATAGATTTAATAAAGAAGCATGTATGAAAACACAAATGCCTTTTATTCAGCTAAACACTGAAGAGATTCCCCAAAGGTAAAATAATGTGTATCTCTTTTCTCGCTAAATGTCCTTGTTTTGGCAAATACAGTTACTTTCATAAAAATGGTTCATTTATCTTAACAGGTAGTAAGATTATTATTTTTTTTTCTAAAGTGAATAAGTGGAGAAATATTTTTAATTGCTCATTTTCAATTTATAATATGCTAAATATCAATAAGTATAAACCATATACAATATCTCTGTGGCATCCCTGATAATTTTTAAAAGGGGGAAGTGGTCCTGAGACCAAAATGTTTGGTAATTACTGCAGTAGTTTATTCTTCATTATCACTGAGTAGCTTTTCACTTCATATCAGATTTATTTGTGTATTCTCCTTTTGGGTTATTTCCAATTTGGGCAATTATAAATAAAGATCTACAAACATCTTCATGTCTTTTTATGGATGTATGCTTCTTTTGTGCTAAGTTTTGAAAATTATGATTGCTGTGTGACAGAGAAGGTGTGTTTTTGGCTCTGTATAATGCCAGGTTATTTTCTAAAGTGATTGTATCATTAGAAAATTAACGCACTTTCACCAGCAACACAGGAGAGTTCCAGTTCCTCCATGCCCTTACCTACTCTGGGTGTCATCAGTCTTTTTGATTTCAACCAATTCTAATAGACCAGAGTGACTCCTTGTGGAATTTATCTCCATTTCCCTGATAACTAAAAGTGGTGAGTGACTTTTCATATACTAATTGGCCAGTGATATATCTTCTTTTGTAAAAGTGGCAGTTCAAGACCTTTTATCCATGTTCTAATGTTGTCAGTCTTTTTTTGTCAAGAATTTGTATTGCAAATTTTCTCTTCAAGTCTGTGTTTTTCATTTTTTAATGGTGACTTTTGGTGACAGAAGTTTTTAATTTTAGTAAAGTTTGATCCTCAATGTATTTTTTTTTGTGCCGTGTTTAAAAAATCATTACCTACCCCAAGGTTATGAAAAAACAACTGTTTTCTCTTGTTGAAAGCTTTATAGTTTTATGTTTAGGTCTATAATGTATCTCAAATTAGTTTTTGTATTTTCTTGTGGCCCAACTTCCACTTCTGGGGAAAATCAGTTGTTCTAGTAGAGTCTATAAGACCATGCTACACCCCCCACCCTTTCCTTATTCAGGATGGTGCAATCACTTTTCTGCATACAAAAGATAATTCAGAGAACTGGATGTCTCAACATCCAATGAATTGCTTTTTTTATTTTTCAATAATTTTTTATCATAAGAATTACAAGGAATTGTAATGAATTGTAACTCTTATGATATTCCCAATTTCTAGAACTTTCCATTCTTTATCTTTTGGTCACGTACTTATCCATCAAGTCACAGATCAAACAGTACCTCTTTAATGAAACCTACATTTTTTACTTCTCCTATTTTGTCTAACAATCCTGACTCTTTGTATGTGTATTGTAAATTTTTTACAGAAGTTCTTTGTCTTATTTTAAAATCATACAAACAGCCTCATGTGATGTTGCACACCTGTAATTTCAAAGACTTGTGAGACTTAGGCAGGAGAATAACAAGCATGAGGCCAGCCTCCGAAAGTTCAAGGCCAGCCAGAACAACTTAGAAAGACCCTATTTCAAAATTAAAAAAAAAAAAAAAAAAGAATGGCTAGGAACATAGCTCAGTGTTAAAGCATACCTGGGTTCAATCCCCAGTACTGGGAAAAAACATAAACAAAAACCAAAAACAAACAATGCAAAGAAGCTAGTATAGCAAGTACCAGATAGTCAAAAAAAAAAAGTATAGTAGATGCTTAGTAAAGAATTATTGAATAATAAAATTTTATTCCAAGTTATGGGTTTGCAAAGATCATTTTGTTGTTGGAAGTTCTACATTCTGCCTTTTCTTCAACAATGTGTTATTTGATGTGTACTAAATAATCCACAGCAGGATGCAAGCACATACCTAAGCAAATGAAATTCTGGAAAAAGATGACCCTGTCTAAGAGGAAAAACAAAAATTTTCTAGCCTAATAGACTAGTTTGTGTACAAGTGTTGTGCCCCAACTATCACTGTGGACTGTTTTGGCATTTAAAATTAATATCCATTAATCTACATATAGCAAGAAAAGGAAATTCTATAGATAAAAATACAAATCCATGAGTTGTTTAAAATAAAATATTGTAAAATAAAATAAAACTTTGTATAGTCACAACATATCTCATTCAAGGATTTGGTGGTGGTGTCTTACGTTTTGGAGGAATTTCACTCCAACTGTTCTTATAAAATCTTCCAGATGAAGAAACAAATCACAAACTAAAGCTATATGTATCTTTAATATGTTGAAAGCAATTTTACTTTTCATGATCATAGCATTAGAGAAGAAATTGGCTAGCTGAAAAGATCTAGTCCTTTCACCAACTAATGTCTTGAGTGCATTCAATACAAATTAACTTTGGTTAAATTTAAAAAAAGAAAAGCAATTCATTGGTAGGTTATAGGGTCTCTTACAGAACCAATGAGAATTAGACAACTAGGCTTTGGAAAGGTCAGGAACAAAGTACTTAGATAGCAGAAACGAATGCAATGTTTATTTGGGCAACAACTAACAGGAGGAATCAACTCCAAATCTTTTTTTGTCCTTGTCACACTCATCTCCAGATTTAAATTCCTTGGAGCGAGAAATGGGTTAGTCTGACTTGGATATCTCCCGCCTTGCCCTTAGCTGGGGGAGGGGAAGCACACTGTGAGGGCCAGACGACAAAGAATGGAGGGATGCTTTGTTCCCATGGAAAGACTAGGCACTGGTACCCCCCAGTAAAGGGAGATTGGATGATGGGTGTCATCCAAACTAGACAAGGTTTTAAAGCTGATATATGACCCTCTATGCTCAGAGTTAGCCCACGCTTGCTCAAGAACATATTCTTTGTTGGTAATAAATGGGATTTTGAAGCTTGAACTAGTGAAGTGTGTGCTTTCCCTGACACATATTTGACTGCAACTACAGAGAATGAATTCATTTGTCTTTACTAATCAACTTTCCCAGAAAATAAAAATACTTTTAAACACAAGCTGTGATTCACATCCCCACTCCAATTCAAAGGAAATAAAAGAGGGTTATCAGTGAATTCTGCGTGCTTCCTTCATCTCAACACACAGCCCCTGAAAAGGCTTTTATTAACGACAACAGTAATGATAATAATACATTTAATGAATGTGTATAACTTGCTAGGAACATGTCTAAGTACTTAATCTGCACTATGTCACGGAATGAACAAAGAAAGCATTCAAGGTGTTTTTTACCGTCTGGAGTCAAGTTCATGAAAGACGTATGGGGCCAGGACAGTGGATCATGCTCAGGTTTTTTTGTTCCTCCCACTGTAGCAGACATGGAGATGTATAATCCAGAAGGGGTTCAGGACTGACAGGATTATTCCTTGCCTGTAGTGAGCTCTGTTGGTTGCTACCTGCAGTTATCAATCCTCTTTGGAAACTGGTGTTAGGGAAGGAAATCTGCTGTGTCTACCAGCATATTTTATATCCAATGACTACACAAAGTGGGGGTGAAAAGCCTGCACTCTTGCATCCCAACTGGGACAGCCCTCTGTATCCACTCCAGCTCAACAGAGCTCCGGCAGGATCAGTAATGGCCTTGGTTGAGACTATATCACAGCACAATTTCTCCCTCTACCCAATCCTGCTACTTTTTCTTCTCCACAGCTGTGTTCATCCAGAAAGCATTTCCTGCATATTAAGTTGCACCTTTGAATCAGATTCTCAGGGAACCTGACTGACACAATCGTAAAGCTGAGATTCTAGTTAAGGTGGCCTTGGTGTCAGCATTGTAGAACCCCTTCTGACTGGGTGGCAGATATAGAACCCAGAATGGTGTCCTAGCTTGTAACCATCTCTGCACCCTCTCCTAAGAAAACCTCTGCTGTTTCTCAGTTACCCATACTGTCAGCACATCACCTTGTCTCTGGCGCAGGGAGCCAGAGGGATTGGAGTCATTCTTGATCTGTTTCTCTGTCACTGGAGACTCACAGGCCATCAGGTCATACATCCTTAACTTCTGGAGTGGGGTTGAAGAAGAGGCTCAATTTTCTAAGATGAAGATGCAGAAGTAGATAATTTAATTTCTTAGCTTAAAAATTCTGGAATTGTATAAAACCAATATTGCTTATGCATATGTAACTCAAACCTCAGTTTTTTCTTTTCTCTAAAATGGGAAATTATTCTGCTCAAAGGACAGATATACCAGTATTAAAGAATGAATGTAAATTGTGCTTTATAATGGGTATTATATAAATAAAGGTAACTATTATATCCAAAGAGTCTCTGCTTTTTCTTTTAGCAGAGCAGAAATATGCTACCTCCCAAGGTTTTCCAGTCACCATTGACTTATGTATCCACAAATTAAATATTTCAGTTAAAGCAGATAAAGAACTTGGTTCAATATTTGCTTGGCTTTCAGGTGACTTATACAATTGTGCAACCTAAAAACAATGTTTTAGGTATAGCCAAGAAATAAAAATTAGATCTCTTTTGAAGCATTTCCCTGCAACAGCTATTTGCAAATGACCCACCCCAAAATAAAACCAAGCTTCCCAGTATGATTTATGGAAAGGTATATATATATATATATATATATATTTTAAATCCTGTCATGCTATTGCACCAATCTAGTATGCTGCCAGTATTCCCAGAATTTAGGAGACATACAACATCATCCTTCGGGATACCTTCCAACTCAATATATATTTAAAATGAACACTGAAAAATTGACCAGGTGCATTAAGTTCATTTCATTCCAGATGCTTCCCCCTTTGCCTATGGACAATCTCTATGTTGTATTTCATATAAAGTAAAAATCCCCAGGCCTGGCTCAGAGGGGTTTTAAACTAACCATCCTCTTTGCACTGTCCTTGAAAGTTAGCATAGAACTTAGCATAGAACTTCATTTCTCTATTATCCAGAGTTAGTTGGTGCCTTCCAGCACACTTGAGAGTCTCCCTCATCACACTCTAGTGTGCATCAGCAAACACTGGAAGAAGGACAGGCATAGAGGCACTGAGCTACATCTGGCCAAATTCCAGCATGGAACACAAACCCCTTGGGCTCAGTCATTGCTTTATACCAGCTGCATCTCTCTAACTTTCATGGTACATGGCTAAAGGGCTTGTTCATGCTCTAGAAGACAGATCCCTCACCCAAGGGATAGATTTTCCCCATAGCCAAAGCTCTCAAAGGAATATAACTCTCCTTGACTTCTCATCTTTCTTCTTTATATTTTTTTAATGAATAGCTGTTCATCTTTTCAAAGCATTCTTCCCATCTGCTCCTAGACAAGGTGTCTGACTAAATTGCATTCTGTGACACATGCTGTCTGCAAGCTAATAAAAGAATAACCAGATAAGTAGTAAGTAGGTTTTTAATCAGAAGACTATATTGAATTGGAGATAGTAAAATCCTGAATAACTATGTGCAGATGCTAGAAATCTATAAAGCTATGGCCTGGATCAGGATGGTTTACCTTCCTAATATGTTAGCCTTTGTGTCGCTTATAGCTTTATTATTAAACTTAATAAACTATCAGTTTTATTATGTACAGTACATAACTCCTGGGGTTTTACTATAGAACTATAATCTCAGCATACGTGAGACTGAAGAGATCTTTATGGATGTAGATATTTTGAAATAGAAAGAACTGAAGACACATTCTTAAAAATGGTAATTTCCACCAAGCAATTTGACTTTTGAAAAAAAGTTAAATAAGTATTCGTGAAAAATAACATTTCATCTGTCAGTTCCTAATGGAGGTACTTCCTATAATAATAGTCCTAAAAAGATTCTGGAAACTTCTGCATATTTCACCAGTAAAATTATGATTTCAATAGAATCTGTGTGGAATGAAACCAAAGAAAAAAGATGGGTTATATGGAAAGTGACACTCTTCACACTGCTCCCAAACTTCTTGTACAAGCACTGGCTAAAGGTATTTGGAAGGAGAGAAAATACCTCAGAAGACCTCTGGAGATCTTAATGTATTTTGCAGACTTTCCTATACTCAGTGGTACATTTAAGCTTGTGATTTGGGCATTTAAGTGTCTGATGCAGTTTAGAAAATGACTTCTGCTGTATTGCTTTGCAGTTACTCTTGAGAAGGCTCAGTTGATGCTGGGTTAACTTGACTTGAAATCTAACTTGACTAGATTATAACCAGAGAAACTGTCAATTTATTACTAGTCTGCTGCAGGTAGAAATTTGCTTTTGGTTTACTTCTACGTCTGAAATTCGAGAGAAATAATATGTTTGTGACTCAGAGTATTGCAACCAACATTAACCCAAGGAACAGACTTCAGATGAAAATCAATATCACATTTGCTTTCCTTATCTATTTGCATATTTGGACCATGGAATTGGTGGTCCAAAAATTGGAAAATAAATGTTTAGTTCCCCTTAATTGTTTCCAGATCAATAGGCAAGCTGAAATTTGCTTTTTTGGACCTATCTTCATTGACCAAGCACAAACTCTTTGAGAGTACAATCTTGTCTCCTATTCATTTTGTCGTCTTCCTCATGTGCCAGCAGCCACCTCCTTTAGAGGACAGCTCTCTGTCACTGTGGCTACTCACTTGATTTGCCTGGGATGTGACTGGAAACATCAGGGATGACAGGAGCAGGGGCTCAGAGGAGCACCTTGTACATTTTAGGAGAACCGTGGATTCCTCTGAATTTCTGCTGTACTTATTTGGGGTCTTACCTATTTCATGCCACTGCATTATCATGTATTAATGAATTTAACAGGTGCTTGCCTTCAGTGGGAATGTGAATGAATGCTTAACAGACTGAGATGATGATACCTTATCTCACCTGGCTTTCTTTGTGAAGGCTGGCCTCTTCAAGTGAGCAGGGTGAAATGATTAACTGCTGGCTTACTGAGCATCTGCCTCAACTCTTGGGTTAGCTGCTTTTTATATCTCTTTTTTCTAGAGTAAGTTTGAAATTTACTTTAGGACATGGACTCCCTATTTTGTGACAAGTTTCCACTTTGCCCTTCTGATTCCATCTTTGGGGATTATTTTTTTAAGGAATTCTGATATTTTGAGAAATGTAAATTTTACACACATTAAAAAAAGAATTAACAGTTTATTTAAACATCATGTTCATAACCTTTTAACTCAGGAGACTGCAAACCTGTCACATTTCCATCCTGGAACTTGGATGTTCCTGACTTTATCTAGAATCCAGTAGCAATATTTTTGTTGTTGTTGTTGTTCATTTCTATAACATCTTGTCCTCCATGATCTGGGGACTTAAATTGAATCAAAGGTGGAGATAGAGTTTGTTTACAGGGGGCATCAGAAGAATTAGTGCTCTGTCTGAAACTTGGACTTATTTTCTTGGAGATTTTAATTAGCAATGGGTGGAATGAACATTAGGGAAGGGTAGAGGAAATAAAGCTCTCGAATGATCTAATTTGCTATTATTATAGGATAGACTCTGTGTTATATTTATATTTCATATTTATCTAGCAGTATACCCACCCAGTATCTAGATCCACACAAATATTTGTGAATGAATATTGTTTGTAAGATCAAATTGTCAGGAAATAACATAGATATATTCTGATAGAGAAAGATGAATTTCATGTGGCAAACATACTACACCTCTTATTCAGATGATTGCTGAGCCATTGTTAATAAGATGTGCATCCTGAGTTATTTCTCCTTCATTGATAAAGGGTCATTTGCATATTTTATACTTTATAATCACTGTCATTTTGGTGGATGGCAAATGGCAACTCCATTTAGATCAAGATCAAGGTGACCATAAGCTTGTTTTTTTCTCATGAAATGCCAAGCCACTAGCAACCATTTGAGTGGGCAGGAATATGGCACCATGATCACCTGCATCTTGGGAAATTCTCTAGGTTTAATACTGAGTTCTCAGCTGCAACTCAGGACCGTGTTTGGTTTCATTTCTGAAGCCCTATCTTGAGCTTCAGTCTAAAACCCACACAATGTCTCCTCAACAAGTGCACAAGTGTGTGCTGAACTAAAATGATAGCACCTCAATCAAAGCTGTGATGAATGCAGCTGGAATACTTCTGGGTACTGGGGTCAGCTCTGCTTTAAGACAGAGACAGTGAACCTGGAGAAAGTCTATAACAAGACTTTTCATTGCACGAGATGGGATTTAGGAAAAGATATTGCATCAGAACATAAATTGCATGTGAACTGAATAACTCCCCTTATATTCAAAGAATAGAATTAAGAAGCACCCATTAAATTTTGAGGGAGCCAATAACAATAACAAGCACAGTTTGTCAAATACTTCTATATAGTATTTTATTTTCAAGTTTTGTTTTGGTTTGCAGAACAAACACTATTGACTTTTAAAATTAATTATATACCAAAGTGGCACAGGCTGGAGATAAGGTTGATATAGCTGAGACTACCACTTTACTAAGTGTGTTTCCAAAGTATTGGTACAATATTTCTTGACAGCAACAACCAAAATTTTTCTATGGCTTGCAAACTTTTTTAAAAAAGCCACATATATACCTAATCCTTGGATATTGATAATATAAATTATTATATTAAAGACTCTGAGAAATCTCTGAGGAAAGTAACCTGGTTAGCTTTGTTTAACCCTGAGTTTTTTGCATTTATTTGATTAAAGAATACCTGTTCCCCAAATTCATGCTATGTAGTGTATAACTTACCTTGAGAAAAAAAAATAATCTATATTTATTAGTGAAGGATGGATTTCTAATGAGTACAAAGGGAAATCAAGATTTTGGCATGTTTTATTTCCAAAACTCTTAGGCTATATTTGGGATTATTTATTTGGTTTGTCCTTTTGTGTTTCTCTAAGATTGTATGTACTTGAGTCTGAGTTTGAGGGCAGCGGGTTCATTCCATGAGTATGTTATTTCTTGAATACTTACTGTATTGTGGATACTGTTATAATACTTCTACATACATTATTTTATTTAATTCTCACAAGAAAGTCCCAGGAGGAGCATACTATTAGGATCTCCATTTTACAGATGAGAAAATGAAGCACAGAGAGCTTAAGTAGCCGAGTTAGGGCAACCCAATAAGTGTCAAATAGGGACCTGAACCCAGGACCTATGTCCATAGCCTTGGGACCAGAGGCTATCATATTATTATCTAAATAGCATAGCAACACCTTGGGAAAACCAAATAGGTATGCGACTACTACCATAGGCAACAAAGGCCATAGAGGTATGTTGATTCACCTGGAATCTCTATAAAAACCAGCATAAAAAGATGAGACGTACCTATGTTAAAAAAAAATGTGTTTAATCCAAAGAAAGGAGGGAGTGTTAGGGAACACCAGGCTGCATGGTGTAACAGGAGCGAGTTCTGGTGGCTTTTGGCATCATTTCTTGTGTTGCTATACCACTGCTAAAGTGATAGGCAGAGTCCAGGCTCCATCACACCTCATCAGGGACCCCAGTACAGCCAGATTCCCCTGGTCTCTGTCATCTACCCACTGCAGTCTGTGTCTGCAGAGCAGCCAGAGAGAACTCGAGATCCAAGAGAGGATTGTGCGATTCCTCTACGCAAGGTTCTTCAGTGGCCCCATCTCAGAGGAGACCAAAAGTTCTGGAAAAGCCCTGGAAGTCCCTATATGTCATACCCTGGCTTCCTCTATGTTCTCACCTCCTGGCATATTCCTTCATTTCTCTGCTCCAACCACAGTGATCCCTTTGCTGTATTCAGTCTATGCTCCATAGTTCCCTCAGCTAGAGCATTCTGGTTTCATAGATGCATATGGCTCTTTGACTCCTTCGGTAGTTTTTATATACCATCAGGGGCTCTGCTCAAATATCTCTCCTGGAAGATTGTCCCTCATTGCCAGGTATAATATTGCAGCCCCATTGTCTTTCTCTACTCCCCTCCTAGCTTCCTTTACTTTTTTCTAAGCACTAATTGTAGCACTGTAATTCCTGACTTCATAGACACAGTCATGTACCACACAATGATGTTTTGGTCAATGGCAGATGATATACATGACAATTGTTCTCTAATATAACAAAGCTGAGAAATTCCTATCACCTGGTGATGTCATGACCATTGGAACACCACCATAGCTCAACATATTATCATTTGCTCTTGGTGATTCTGGAGTACATAAACCTATTGCTACCAGTAAAACACCTATAGTATGTTAAGGTTCATTAATGATTGAAGAAAGGATACATTTGTTTATAAATTTTAGTGTGGCCTGAGTGTCTATAAAGTCTACGATAGTGCATAGTACCATCCTCAGCCTTCACAGTCACTCACCATTCATGGAAATTTCCAGTCCTGCAAGCTCTATTCATGGTCGAGTTCACTATAGAGGTACAGCATTTTTAAATCTTTTATCCCATAGTTTTACTGTATGTTTTCTGTTTTGATATATTTAGATTCATAAATCCTTACCATTGCATTTCAATTGCCTATGCCATTAAGTAAAGGTTTGTGGCCTAGAACAATATGCTATACTATACAGCCTAGGTGTGTACAAGGCTATTCTATCTAGGTTTGTGTAAGTATACTCTAAGGTGTTCATGCAATCATGAAATCACCCATTGATGCATTCCTCAGGGTCTATCCCTGTCGCTAAGTAATGCATGACCACATATACTTGTTTATTGTCTGCTTATTATGAGATTATAGGCTTCATCAGGAACAGGGACTTTATTTAATTTAAAATCATAGTCTGATTATTGAAATCAGTCTCTGGCATATCATGGATTTTACAAGAAATATGTTTCATTTCTACTCTGTTGGCCCCTAAGCTAGGAGGATACCATTAGACAGAACTGCAGGCTGGGAAGTAGAGGAACTTCTGAGCTCTGCAGTTTTGTGGCCCAGGTAGTGTAGGGCTGGTGAGAGGAAAGAGTATTAGACTTCCTGACCAGTGCTCCTTCTGTCCTTCCACACTACCTTCCTTCCCACTACCATGTCTCCTGGAGAGCTTTTAATCAGAAGAGTAGCTGTATTAAAGATGCAACCCTATTGAGGTTGTCACCGGGGAAGGATCTGGTATCAAAAGTAAAGCTGGTTCTGTACACTGCTCTACCAGGAATCCTGCTCTGCCAACCTCTGACCCCTCCTTCTGAAATATTGCCATAAAATAATGAATCTGTAAACTGCTCTGGGCAATTATGGCACTCCTGGAGTGAAAGTGCGCTGTCATTAGCCACACTTATGGACTCCAGCTTGCAGGAGTTGGCTGTCAGCCAGGTTGGGAAACTGCCTTCGATGGGGAGGACACAGGTTCAATGGGATAATTAGGCAGGGTTGTGTGCAAGTTTGTTGATATAAATGTGCTACAGATTAGCCTTTTCCCCTCTCTGTGCTGAGTAAGGATCAGACAGAACAGGTGGAAAGCTAATGGGGGGAACATGAAATTAATACTTTTTTTCCTGGTCCTACCTTTGTTGTTTTCCTATAGAGGATTTCTTCAGAATCTTCAAACACATTTCCAGCACCTTTTGTCTCTCAGATTTTTTTAGTTTAGTCTAAAACCCCTGGCCCAAAGGGATCTGAACCATCCAAGTTTTCAAAAGAAGTTTCTCCACGTTTGTGGGAAATTCTGTAGGAATAAACATCTGTAAAATGGGAAAATTAAAAACAACGCAAAGCAAAACATAAGCCTTTTAAACCAGCTACTGAACCTCAGACACAGCACCATCTAAAACTCCTAATGTTAGCACAATTTGCTCATGCTTGAGAGTTAGGCCAGACCAAAATGTTCCAGACACTCTTGCCTTCTAATGATAGTGGTTCTTGCATCATGAGTGGTGAGTTTTCATAACATTCACATCCCTTACAGGTACTAAAGACCCCAGAACTTATTTCCAGATGTCAAATGTCAGTCTAAAGGAAAAGAAAAAAAAACTTGGTCTTATCCTATATTATGATGAGATCAATTTCCTTTTCCTTATCCTTAGACTTGATGAAAATATTTCAGCATCATTTTAGGTGTATCTGGAGACTCTGGATTTCTTCCTTTATGGAAGATTCTCAAAAATTAAAAATTTTCCTTTGAAATGTATGGTGTGTGTGTGCATGTGTGCATGTGCATGTGTATAATACCCAGTCAAATTTCCTTTTTCTTCCTTGAAGTTTGTTCTTACTGTTCTATTTTTAATCATTTCCTTCTATCCTCAACATTTCTGCTGCATGGGTTTAGGCTTAATTGCATTCTGACTTACGTATTTCTGTGTGTGTGTGTGTGTGTGTGTGTGTGTGAGTGTGTGTTTTCAGGTTGGGAGCAATATGTGTATTAAAAACTATGGGCTTGAAAGTAATGTCAATAAGGTGGTGGATAAGGAGCTCTAGGCCCTTGAATCAAACCCCATCTGTGGCCCAGAAACACCAATAAATAGCAAAAAATGGACCAAAGCAACTTTGTGGGGATGCTAGAAATGAATCAGGAATCCTCAGCCAACAAGTAAATGCCTGATCAGGAAAAAGACACATTCAAAAAGGCAGGGCATTTTATGGCATTGTTGCTCATTTGTGCAGTGCCATGCAGATGGAAGGTTTCCCAATTCCTGGTTCCTCCTTCAGGTTAGAAGGAAACTAGTTGAACTTTTATACAATGTTCTGGCTTAGTTGGAAACTGCTCAAGAAACTGGTCCCTGTCCCATCTGGTTCAGAGCTCTGAGGAGAAGAGTGGCATTGTTTGGATCTCAGGTTGGAGACTGCCAAAGGTATTGGTGAGTGTAATGCTGCAGGTGGACTGTGGATGCCTGGATGACTGTGGCTAAGAGGTTATGGGCAGAGGAATATGATATAACATCTCTGAGGAGAAGCAAGTGTGAGACTAATGAAAATTAAGATATTTAGAAACAACAGTGTATTGTGAGGAGCTGGGGGAGTGTGGTGGGGCATACACATAGACTCATATACAGGAAAGTACTGAGAGGAGCTTACATTTTTATGCCTGGATGAATGATAAGGATCTTCTCCTGCACAAACCTAGTCCAGAAAGACCAAAAAAAAAAAAAAAAAAAAAAAACCTGGGAAAGGTGACTGGTTTTCCAAATGCCTAAATTCCAGTAAAAAATAATAAGTGAATAACAATGAAACAAGGAAATATGACCCATTCAAAAGAACAAAATAAAGAAACCGACTTTAAGGAGAAATAGGCCTTGGATTTGCTTGGAAAGGACATTAAAACAATTTTCTTAAATATGAGTTAAAGGAGAACGCAATCAGACAATTAAATAAAATTATAAAAGAAATACATGAACAAAATGAGATATTAACAAAGATAAATTATTAGAAAGAATCAAATAGAAGTTACAGAACTAAAAAAACAACACTATAACTGAATTGCAAAAGTGAACTGAAGTGTTTCAATAGCATACTTAAATAGGTAGAAGAAATAATTCCTAAACTTAAAGACAGGTCATTGGTAATTATTGAGACTGAGGAGCAAAAGGAATATGAAGCAAAGTGGTCAAAAAATAAGAGATTTATGGGATGTCATCAAGTGGACCAATATGAAATCCCAGAAAGAAAAGAAAGAGAAAAAAAAAATAAAAGCAGAGAAATTACTTGGAGAAGTAATGGCCCAAAACTTCCCAGATTTGTGGAAAGACATGAATCTGCAAATACAAGAAGTTCAACAAATTCACACAGAAACATTATCAAACTGTTGAAGTCAAACACAGTCTTAAGGCATTATGAACAAAAAACCACTTCCCAAATACAAAAGATCCTCAATAACATCATAATCAGATTTTTCAGCAGAAACTTGAGGATAATAAAGCAGTGGTATATTTAAAGTAATGAAAGAAAAAGCTGTTACTGAAAGTTCTATATTCAACAAAACTATCCTTGAAAAACATAAAAGAAGTCAAGGCATGCTCAGATTTTTAAAATGTTCAGGGAGTTCATTCCACGGGGCCTGCCTTATAGGAATTGTTAAAGGGAGACCTTTAATTTGAAATGAAAGGATTCTAGGCAGTAATCAAATTTATATAAAAATATAATTTTCTGGCAAAAGTAAATACATGGACAAATATAAAAATGCATTATTATAATTTTGGTTTGTAATTCAACATTTTAGTATTTTATAGGATTTAGAAGGCAAAAAGTCATAAAAACAATTATAAATCTATGTTAATCAGTATACAACATGTAAAGATGTGATTGGTGACATTCCAAATGTAACTTATGACACATGCAGCAACATGGGTAAATCTCGTGGATATTGTATTAAGTGAAATAAACTAGTTACCAAAAGACAAATATTGTATGTTTCCATTTGTATAAGGAACATAGAACATTCAAGTTCCTAAAAATGGAAAGTAGAACCGTCAGCAGCTGGAATGGGAGAATTGGAGTTGTTCTTAATGGCATGTTTCAATTTGCTAAGTTTAAAGAGTTCTGGAGATTGGTTGCACAATGATGTGAATATACTTAACATTATCAAACTGTATACTTAAAAATGGTTAAGATGGTAAATTTCATGTTATATGTATTTTGTCGTGAATACTTTTTTTTTAATAGGGCTTTGGAACTAAATAGCCATGAGTTTTAAGTTTCACGTTTTGAATTATAGTAGCTAAGTCATCTTAGCAAATAACTTATTCATTCTGAGCCTCAGTTTCTTCCAAGTTAAAATGGAAAAAATGAACAAATGCATGTGAATCACCTGAGAGGCAGTAAAAAGAGGACATGTTCTACGTGGCAACCTCCTGATAGAAGGTTCCAGTCCAACACTGCTTGAAAGTACAAGGAAAATTATAGTTTTTATTTTAGAAGTTTATTTTGGAAATTTTTGTATAAATCAAAGAAAAAAAGAAGCCTCATTAAAGTCATTCCTCAGGTGAAAACATGAATAGCTTTCTCATTTTTTCTTAAACCCAGCACACATTTTAAAATCCAGCAACGGTGAGGATGTAGCTTACTTGGTAGAGTGCTTGCCTAGCATGCACAGGCTTTGGGTTCAATCCTCAGCACCAACAAAGAAGAAAGGAAGCTTGAAAATACAACAAAATTAGTCTCCCAAGGCTAAATTTTTAAAACTTCACTGAGATCGGGAAAGTAGAACTAAAAGGGATACAGGAACACAGATATTTTCCTATCTTATAAACATTTTTATGGGCAATCCACTGATGGCTTTGTGGTAAGTCACACTATGTCCCTTCCCATCACCCCATTACTTGTCCTAAGGGGCAGCAGCACCCCACACAGATGCACTATTTCATGCAGATGCACAAGGAAAAGAAGATCGACATCTTCTGGTCTACCTGTGCAGAATTCTCTGCCAGTGTCAGGGAAAGACTCACATGTAGGGAGAGAGGGTTTTGGGTTTTTTTTTCCATTATTTGTTTATTTTTTGGTTTTTTGTTTTGTTTTGTTTTGCAACCTAAAATTTGTCCTAACAGAATCCAGCTTTGGATTTTAGCCAAACAGGCAATGAAGAGCAGCTTTTCAGTTAATATTTAGTTCAAAATCCTTGTTTATATGGATTTATTTGGAAAACTGAAACCTTAAAATAGAAGTCCAGGCTTATCATATGAAAGCCTTTTCCTACCAATTTATAAGCAACAAACTCTTTGGTTTATTTTTTCCTTCTCTTTGAGACAGAGTATATTCTAAAAGGAAGCTGATGTCAAATATTTGGATAAACAGTTAAGACTTGAGGGACAGCTCTCCAGGGGCAGGGGAGGTTTTCTCTAGTCATTCATCAGGCTGGTGAATTATAGGTTTGTAGCAATTATTAAAACAAAACAAAAGCCATTTCCATATCATCAGGGATAAGAGCTCTTTAATGGAGTAAAGGGGACATAAGTGGACTCAGAGCACGTTGTCATCATGCTGGGCTTTGGACAATAAAATCACTAAGATACCCCTTTTGCCCTAGGAAGCTACCTAGGTAGCTTGTTGGGCAGTTTTCCAAGGGAAACTGAATGTATGTCCAGGCTGGCAGCTTTTTGTCTAATTTCTTTCTTTCTTTCTTTCTTTTTTTTTTGGTAATGGGAATTGGACCTGGGGGCACTTATTCACTAAGCCCCCCCCCCTTTTTTTGTATTTAAAGACAGTGTCTCACTGAGTTGCTTAGTGCCTCACTAAGTTTCTGAGACTGGTTTTGAACTTGAGATCCTCCTGCCTCAGCCTCTGGAGCTGCTGGGATTACAGGTGTGTGCCACCATGACCAGCTTGTCTAAATTCTTAAAACCACAGGCTGGCAATGTTCTGCCATACCCACAAAGGAGGAGAAAGAGCAAGACAGGTCTCTACAAAGCCACATACCCCTCTTCATGAGTCATTTGGAGAGAATGGAGTTGCCCAATCAGCCTGGTAGCAGAAAGCCAAGCCAGCTCCTGAACCGAAGTGGGGAAGCTGGTAATTAAGGGAGGAACTACTGCTGAATACAAATGGTTTTCTTTTTGCTTCTTTTCCTGGGAGCAGCTTATGCCTTGTGGAACAGGTAGAGGATGTCTTGCAACTGTCTTACCCATTTAGTGATATAAAAGCTATCAAAATGATGGGCTATTGAGAGGTACAACAAAGAGAGCTTGTAGCAACTAGAGTGTGATTGTGTGTGTGCATGTGTGTGAGTGTGCATGCATGCTTACATTGGCAGGATCTCAGTGAGGGCTCTGCATATTCTTACCTAAATTGCTGTTGCCTGATAAGCAGTGATGGCCAATTAGAGCATTGGGACTTACCCAAAGCCATCAGTAGGATATAAAAATGTTCATAGAAATGGGAAAATGTCTGCATTCCTGTATCCTAATTCAGGAAGCTTTCATGGAGCCAAAAGAAAATGACTACAAAATCCACTTTGGTAAGGAGTGAGTTTGTACTGCTGTTCAGGCTGGGGAACTCAAGTCTCCTTCCTGAAAGGGTGTGGGGAGATCTAGAAAGATAGCATCAGAAAATCAAAGCTACCACATGTTTGTGGTTAATGGAGATTACAGTAAAGAGTGACAGAGAATCCTCCAACATTCCAATTTAGAAACAGCCCCTCCCCTTTCTGGCCAGAGCCACTGTTCCTCTAGAAAGGGCTGTCCCGGGAAGATAAATCAGTCAGTGGCCTAAAGGTTAGGACTTTGAAAAACAACAACAATCAAAAACAACAATCATAAACCCCAGTCCACAAGTCCCCCAGGAGATTTGCATTCCCTGTTTGAAGAGGGCTGCAAAGGATCTCTGAGAAGCAATCAGGTCTCAGGCTCAGGCTTAGGGACCAGCTCCACATATTGGCAAAATCCATCCTGGTTGTTTGAAACAGGATAAGCAAAGGCATGATTTTAGAAAATCACTTGTTCATGAGCTGAGACCTAGGGAATGGTCCTATCACCCTTAAAGAATTAATTCTGAGTCATTTTATGAATTGTCTTACCTAGGCAAGTATACTAAATGATTGCAGTTGGAAACTGGAAGCTGTTTTCAGTTAGGATCAGGGATCCTGGGAGCTCAGTTCCCCTACTAATTAATTATAGGGACAAATTTCTCCACTTTCTTGGTTGGTCAATAGCTGAGTGTTCTTCAAATCCAAAAGTCATCAGCTATTTTCCTTCTTATTTACTCATCTTGACTTTTTTCTTTCCCTCCCGCCTCCCTCCATCACTGCACATTGTTTCTTATGTCAGGGTCTAGCTAAAATCTGGCACCTGACATGTTGATGTCTGGGAATTGGAACCATATCAGAATGACAGGTGCCCCAAGGAGCCCACCTCCTTCATGAGGGATTATTCAACATTTAAAATGAGTTCAAAGTTATTTGATGTTCTACAGAAGAAAGTGTTTTTCTTTATGTTGTCTTCAATTTCAAAATCAGGATTGTCTCATAGATGCCCCAAGCCCTGTTATCAAGTATCCATTGCCAGAAGCATCTTCAGGCACCAAAAGCTCCACAGGCAGTGATTTTAGAATCCTGGGCTTCAGTTTCTCTTCCTGTCGAAAAAGTAATAGTCAGACACACCTGCTATCCATGAGTCGGAAAAGCTTGCAAAATGTAAAAACTATCCCTCTTATTTGTGACTATGTATCTCCACAAACCAACTTTCCTCCATCTGCAGAGCCTGTTTAGTCTTTTCTAGAACTCTGGGTTACATTTGAAACAAACACTAGGCTTTATATTAATACCGAGGCTTTGAAACCACTGTGGTTAATGACTCCACCAGCTGCCTTTCGTCGTCTTTAATCGTGACCTCTTTTTAGGAATAACTGCCACCTAATACCTCCCTCTCAAATAGTAGGTCAACAGAGAGTCATTTGGCTGATTTTTCCATCAAGAAGCTGGGGAGCTGGGGGTTGGCACAAACTGGCTGTATCCATTTCATTTTTTCAGCCTCTTTCTCTCTGCCAGTGCCTTTATATTTCTCCAATGCATACTAGATGCCTTTGGCTACAGGATAATGATGAAACGATTCAAATCCTGCTCTGCTAAGGAAATGCACTGTTTTCCCATCCCCCTCCCCAAGAAAAAAGCATAAACACAAAAACCATGGACCGATAGCATCTTTGTTACAGATACACAGGCTCAGAATAATTAAATATTTGTGTTTTGCTTTCATCTCTATTCATTATTCTTTTGCCTTTGCCCAGTTGTGAAATACACACAACTTCAGTTAATAGTTAAGGGTTCATTCAGCTTCTGTATTTGGGACAGGCATCATCAGAGTGTCAGCTGCTTATGAGGACTCAGTGGAATTAACCACAAGCCAGGGGATATCCCTCTGCAGAGATAACTAACAAAAAGAAAGGTGCATGGTTCAGAACTGTTCCTGTCCTGCTGGAATCTCTGCCCTTGTTCCTCTGGTCAGTGTCCTCCCCAGAGTTTCAGACTTAGACACTGAACGTGTGAAACTCTTTCTTTAGCAGCTGATGGTTGGCTGCCATCATGGAATCATGATGTTAAATGGGTACTGGTACCTTCAACACAGCTACAAGTTGGGCTTTTGCACTCTGCTCATTTTTTACTGTTATTTATATGATGGCTGTGATTGACTGGAAATCATTAGTGAGCACATTTTATTAGTGAAATCATATAGTATTTAAAAGTCTGGGCTTTGAAGTAGGAAATTGGTGCATTCAAATTTTATCTCCTTCTGTTTGCTAGCCTTGTGGCCAGATGTAAATTCCTTAATTAAGCCTCATTCTGTCATCTGTAAGATGTTACTAATTACATCTACTTTACTGAGTTAGTGTGAAGATTCAAAGAGATAACATATATAAAATGAAAGCATGCACATATTAAGCATTGAGGATATTTAGTTTCTATTATTAATATTTTATAGTTATGTAAAAGTTGACATTTTATAGTTATGTAAAAGTATCAAATTTTGAGGGTGTTTCAGTCCATATGATAATGTATTTTCTCTTTTTTGTCAGAGGCTAAGAATCTAAGGAATATAATAATAACATTGACCAAATGCAGAGCCATTTTTTTTAATTGTCTCACTTTCAGTTACATGGACATAATCCCACCCAGGTTGACAGAATTTTCTTCCACTAATTTATTTCCTTGCACTTCTTGTGCAGGGGCCTGATAACATGGAAACTATTAGGTCTTTTGAATAGAAGTATTCCTACAGTTAAATATCAGATTTAGCATTCCTTTTTTTCTGTGAGATAAGTAGATGTTTCCAGCCTTCATGAAATATGACCAATCACCAAGAATAGTTTTCTGGTGGAGAAAAAAAGGGTGTTTTTTTTTTTGAGGGGGGGAGTCTGAATTGAAACAATGTGATGATTTAAGCATATAAACTTCAGTGTAGATGGTATGTAACCATTATGAAAATAGAATCTCTCTTTTAGTGCTTAGAGTTTTTTCTCCCCAGGACACTGCTTGGAAACTTTGAACCAAGTATGCAATAAGGAAAAGAATATTGCTTTGATACATTCTTTCTGAGAGGCAGGTCAGAGTTGCAATCCATTTTTTTCCTTGTTTTTTAATTTTAAATTTTTTTTGGCATGGGGGAAATGAAGAGAGAGTTTGTATATTTTAAGGTGTGTGTGTATACATGCATGTACACATTCCCAATAGGGAAATAATCCTCCTTGATAATTTAGGGCTGCTTACAAAGCCCATTTACAATTAGCTCCCCCCGACCTTTGGTCATGCTCTCACTTTGCAAAATCCATATGTTGTAACTGATATCAGGCTCCAACTGCTTTGCTGCACATGTGAATTTAATAGAGGCAAATTGAGATGAAATCATTCAAACTTGCCAGTGCATTTTCATCAGCAGCAACATCATCATGCTAATTCTTTTTCCAAGTTGGTGGTGAATCCAGACCTCTTGAAATGGATGATTGATAGGGCTGGCAGCAGCCCCGCATGATGAGCGCAGGTGCTTACTTGGAAACTGGCCCCTGTGAGCCCAGCCCAGGCTGCATATTTAGTACACACTCATCCACCATCACTGAGCTCTTGTCTCAGGTGACTGACTGCTTGCCTGGTGTCTGTGTGTGTGTGGTGGGGTCTAAAGAGATCCTGGTGATTTCTGCCACTGGTCTATAGTTGCACTTCAATTACAGCAGCTCTGATGTCTCTCCAAGAAGTTGATATAAAATGTTTGTTTAGATCTTCTCATTTCTCAGTCTTTATAATGATCATTTCTTTTAGTTTGCTTCACACCTTTCATATATGACTACTCAGTGTAGTCATATATGAAATATTTCAATGTAGGTGTAATTCATTTTAATCTCACTTTAATAAACCAACTGTCTGCTGAGGGGTATCCTACTATCTACTCTTCCCTATCAAGATTATGGATTTTTGTTTTCATAAACTTCATTCTTAGGTGGTCAAATTACCAAAATGGTAGGGAATACTCCTTATAAGGCATGTTCATACATGTCCTTATTTATCCCTGGCAGGCCTCTTTGGACTTAATATCATTATTCTGTCATTATTATTTTACAATCTCAATGAGATTGACTCTGCCCAAGGTTATACAGTTACTAACTTGGGAATTGAAATCAGGTCCTTTATCTTGCCCTGAGATTGTGTGGATTCTATTGGATTGGATTATGACTGACTCTGAGAGTCTAGGATCTGAGCTCTGCTGATAGACTGCTAAGGAAGCATTTACGTGGTTCTCCATGTCTCAGACCTTCTTGCCAGATATCAGGGCAGGGCAGAGGCTGAGAAAGAGTGGAGGAGGGATAAGCCCCTAAAACTTTGAGAGATATCAGGAACCTAAGCTGAGAGGGCAACAGAAGTCCACAGATCCAAGGAGAACAGTGACTGTCTCCAAAGTCAATAAGGTGAGATAATGTACCTACCAAAAATGCAGAGTGGATAGAAGAGTTGGGCAATGAATGAGTGGAACAGAATAAATGCTGCAGATGAGCATGAGAAGGCTGTAATCCAGGACATGTGCCTAGAACCAACTCATTATCTGGGGTCTTAAATATAGTTTCAGGGATGGGGTTAGCCAACTGATGACAGCCTGTGTTGAAATTCCTACATTGTGATATTGAGGTGTTACTGATTTTATAAATACAGAAAAGGAATGGTTTTTTTTTTTTTTTTTTTTTTTTTGTGTGTGTGTGTGAGAGAGAGAGAGAGAGAGAGAGAGTGTGTGTGTGTATGTGAGTGTGTGTGTGTTGGGGATGGTGAGCCGTATTCCAGGATATCTTTAAAAGTTTACCAGGAAGTATTGGGAGATGTGAAGAGCTGCTATCTAGTCCCACCACTACCATCTCCCAGATGATATAAATGGCGTATTGACCAAAGTCCACTCCAGCCACCACACTTACTTCCATGTGATCCTATAGTTTTATAGTGGTTTCCAGTATATGGTTTCTGCCTTGGCCTGGCACACAATCCCCACCATGATATATCTTGTAGAACTTCTGAAAAGTATGAATACTATTATTCTCTTTGTGTCATCCAGAGTCCTAAAGGGCAGAGAATTCTCTAAGATAAAGTCAGCTTGACTTCCTTCTCTAGAGAGGTAAGAGTGTGATGAACTTTGAGTTTCCTTTGAGAAATCTGCTCTGCTTTGGGGTCATATAAGAGGAGGAGAGAATAATGCCCCCTATTCTGATATATTGTCAAAAGATAAGAGTGGGACTTGAGGCTTCAGAATTGACTTCATGTCTAATGGAAATTCCCAGCAGCCCCCAACAAAGACTGGCTTACCTATATTTGCATAAACATGTGGCTTGTCCAAATTTAATACTGATTCATTTATCCATTCATGCATCAAACATTTAGTAAATTCCAGTGCAAAGCACAGGAGAAACAAAACTGAGTGAGATGTTGAGCCAAGAATTTCTTTCTTGGTCTGCATTGCTCAGTGGTCCTACTGGTGTTATAGAACTTACCTCTTCTCTGTGGATAGTCACTAAGATGCAATGAAGATAAAGGTGAATTTCTGGATAACTAGTGGCTAGGGCAGTGACTACCAAATAAAAGGTCATCAGTGAATATTGTCATAATGAATAGAAGCAATTTTTCCTGCTCAGATATTTGCTGTCTAGCATGTGAAACATATGCACATAATGAAGATAATACAAAGTAATATGGGTTGTGTTAAAATTAGATACTGTATTAGTTGGCTTTTGTTATTACATTAAAATACTCAAGATAGGCTATTTAATAAATTATTAGAGATTTATTTAAGTCAGTTTGGGAAATGCAAAGTTCAAGAGAAGCAGGGGTTTGGGGAAGACATGTTACTTTGGCCTCTGAGGAAGGCAATGGGTGGCATTGGAGGAAGTGTGTATCAGAGTGGTCACATCTCGAGCCAGAAGCAAAGAGAGGATGGGTGGGACTCCACAATCCCTTTTGAAGGCACACTCCCAATGACCTAAGGACTTCCCATGAGGCCCTGAGTTCTAGAGTGCTGCCCTGGGGCCAACTCTTTAACAGATGGTCCTTTGGGAAATACTGCCTGTTGTTCAGACCATAGCGGGTACTAAGTGGAGTGATGATCACTACTCAAGTTCCAATATTTAAACTAGTCCTCTTAAGGTTGAAAAGAATAAACTGTCTGCTCTCATTCAACCCTACATTCATCCAGTAGACAGTTATTAAATCTTTACCAGATTCTGAAACAAATCAGATGGATGGATCCTTTGTTCTACAATAGTTTTTCCTGATCTTTTTTGAAAGTATTTCCACTTTTGGGGGGTGGTGGTGATGGTAGTGGTTTAAGACCACTTAGAACCAGTAATCTTTTTTTATTATTATTTTTTTAATTTTTATTGTTGGTTGTTCAAAACATTACATAGTTCTTGATATATCATATTTCACACTTTGATTCAAGTGGGTTATGAACTCCCATTTTTACCCCGTATACAGATTGCAGAATCACATCAGTTACATATCCATTGATTTACATATTGCCATACTAGTGTCTGTTGTATTCTGCTGCCTTTCCTATCCTCTACTATCCCCCCTCCCCTCCCCTCTCCTCTCTCTGCCCCCTCTACTGACATTCATTTGTCCCCCTTGTATTATTTTTCCCTTTCCCCTCACTTCCTCTTGTATGTAATTTTGTATAACCCTGAGGGTCTCCTTCCATTTCCATGCAATTTCCCTTCTCTCTCCCTTTCCCTCCCACCTCTCATCCCTGTTTAATGTTAATCTTCTTCTCATGCTCTTCGTCCCTACTCTGTTCTTAGTTACTCTCCTTATATCAAAGAAGACATTTGGCATTTGTTTTTTAGGGATTGGCTAGCTTCACTTAGCATAATCTGCTCTAATGCCATCCATTTCCCTGCAAATTCTATGATTTTGTCATTTTTTAATGCAGAGTAATACTCCATTGTGTATAAATGCCACATTTTTTTTTATCCATTCGTCTATTGAAGGGCATCTAGGTTGAGAACCAGTAATCTTTATGAGTAGCTCAGCATGGACTTTATATTTTCATGATATGGGATCTTGGCCAACAAGTTCCCTAAACTAGCCAAGGAGGCCAAAGGTCCTTGTATATCAGGTACAATAAAATAGTCCTTTTCAAGGTCTTGTAGAGAGGTCTTATAATTTTATTCTGAATGATGTTACCTTTAAGCTATGGTGGTGGAAATTCTCCAAATGCTTCTTGGCTTCCTTCTGTTTTCATCTATCATTTTCATTCTTGGTGAGTTCTCAAATCTTTCCATTTTTGAAATTACAAAACTTCTAGAAGATTCCAGGATTCCTTCAAAAATTTTTTTCTAGCTGTCTTTGGTAAAAATTAGCATCATAGGCAGGATGACTTCTTATTTTTCCTTAAGGATGTACATTTATTATTCCTTGCTTCTTTTTTATTTCCATTTTCTGGCTAACCTTTGCCAATTTTCATTCCTACTTTAAAAAAAATAATGAAATCTTGGGGGCTCTTATGGTATGAAGACCTAATCTCGAATTTTACTGGCAATATTCTGATCCCAAAGCTAAACAAATTCTTCATTTAGGAGTGTCTAATCTTCAAAATGGTTGCCAAGGAGACAGAGATATGTTTTTTTTGTTTGTTTGTTTTGTTTGTTTGTTTGTTTTAGTGTCGTTTTGGGGTTTTTTTGGTTTTATTTGTTTTTTGCTGATGTAGAAGTGATTTGGCACGAGTGCTTTGAATTGTTATATAAGTCGGTAAAAGACAAGCAGTCCACTTTGAGATGGAAATGTAGAGGACAGGGGCCAAGCACCACTGCAAAGCTAAGGATATTGAGGTAAAAGTGGATTCATCTGGATCTGGGGTCTCTAGAGGATCCAATGGAGTTCTGACTTACTCTACAAGAAGCTCTGGTGGCCCACACAAAAGTAATGTTTCTTTTTTATACCCAGAATATTTCAAGACCCCTGAGTGGTCCCTCAGAATCTCTCAAATAAACAACTGAATAGACATGCTTTGTTGTAAACCCCAGTTCAAATCAAACAGAGAAATTCAGAAGCTAGTTTCAGAGGTTTGGAAATTTAGTTTGGGGTTCCTTTTGCTCAATTCTGCCCAGATAAAAGAATATGAAAGAGTAGTTAGTGGGATGAGGACAGGATAACATGTGTATCATGGAAGTTGTTATGGTTTGGCTCTATAGTGCTGCCCTCCAAAAGACTCATGTGTTGAAGACTTGATCCATGAAGGAGCAATTTCAGAAGTGGGGCTTGTAGGAAATGATTGAATCATGAGGCCTCTAGCCTTATCAGTAGATTAATCCACTTAGTGGATTAATCATCTGAATAGATTACTGGAAGATGGTGGAAACTTTAGGCAGGCAGGGCAGGTTGGAGGAAGTAGGTCACTGGAGCATGTCCTTAGGGATAATATCTTGGTCCTGGCTCCTCCCCATCTGCCTCTGCTCCCTGATTGCTATCAACTGAGCAACTTTCTTCTGCCATACCCTTTCAGCATAATGTTCTGCCTCACTTTAGGCCCAGAGCCAGTTGGCCATGGACTGAAACCTGAGACAAAATAAATCTTTCTTCTTCGAAGTTGCTCTTCTCAGGTATTTGTCATAGCAATGAAAAGCTTAATAACACGGGAGTGAAATGTCATCATAAGCATATGATTGCTATTTTCCTACATATGATGGATATAAAGAAAACAACACTTAAGTACTTCTTCTGCATTCAGCATATTGCTAAGTTTTGTTACCATCAATTGTGAGGAAGGTTTGGACTGGTGTGTTGGTACATGTTCATCTTATTTGTGAGCTTATTTGATCAAGAAACACATGGTGTTCATTACATGCACATGAATTGGCTAGGAGGCAGAATAGTAATGCTGCTTTCCTAGTTTTGGTTCCTGTTGCTGCCAGAGATGAGAACTGAATTACCTGGCAGAGTTTTAAGGTCTTACTTTTTTTGACCTGCAAAATGGTGATAATGGTCACTTCCTCCATTGAGAGAGAACTGCATCTCAAAAGGGAACTGTGGCATATTGGAAATATAATATGGAATTTGGTGTTTGGAAGATTTTGGACTAGAGTTAAATTTATGGTGTTTATTAACTGTGTACCCAGGTCCCAATCACTTACTCTCCCTAAGCCTTAATTTCCTCAACTCTTAAATGGGGATAATGATACCTGCCTCACAAGATTTTTATGATCGTGAAGTGAGATAAAGTATATAGAAGTGCTGTTCAAACTTAACAAACCATTTAACTTAAGTCAATTTTTGTGGCAGGAACTCTGCTAGAGCCTGGGGATAGATTGACCTACTCTCTGGCCTCATGTCATTGGTAATACGGTAGGAGAGCAGAGATGTAAATGAATGATTATAATGACTAAAACTCTATGAAGTAATATATTTAATAGGGTTAAGCACAAGTGCTTACAATGGGATTATAAAGAGAACAAAATGTCTGGATGGGAAAATGGAACATGACTTAAAGATTACCAGGCAAACATATTGATAAGAGTTTCAAGGAAGACTTTGTCAAGCAGAGGGCATTTCCTGTATTAGTAGTATTATTCAATAGTAATTCTTACCAAATCATACTCATATAAATAATTATCTATATAAGATTTAATCGTATTCCTTTGAAACTTTCTAACATTGAATTTTAAAAAATAAAAACATTAATGCTACATACATAGAACCTTTTGTTCAACTGGGTTATTTTTGAGCTGGATTTGAATTAGGATGATGCAATGGGATTATATCGTATAAGTAACATCAATCCAATGGCAATAGCAGGCATCAGTAGATGTTAACATTGATCATAGCACATGTCTGATAGGTGTTTTAGTCAGCTCTTTTACTGCTGTGACTAAAAGACATGGCAAGAACAATTGTAGAGGAGGAAAAGTTTCTTTGGGGGCTCGTGGTTTCAGATGCCTCAGTCCATAGACAGCCAGCTCCATCCCTTGGGGCTTGAGTGAGGCAGAACATCATGGTGGAAGAGAGTGGTGAAGGGAAGCATCTCACATGAGAGTCAGAAAGCAAACATGACACATACAAAATACACACCCCAAAGGCATGCCCACAATTATCCACCTTCTCCAGCCACAACTGCCTTTAGTTATCACTCAGTTAATCCTGTCAGGGGATTAATTCACTGATTGGCTTTTATAACCCAATCATTTCTCTTCTGAACTTTCTTGCATTGTCTCACACATGAACTTGTGGGGGACATCTCACATCCGAACCATAACAATAGGTATCTAGATATCTACTTATTCACTGTTGTGGTCATGATCAATGGTTCTGCATTAACCATCTGAACTGTGCAAATAGTTAATCCAGTTCAAGAGATTGTCCTGGGGACCCTGTTTCTCATCCCCTTCCCTGCTCAGAAGATCCTAGGGAAACAAAAATCTAATGCAAAGATTTGCCTTTCTTAGTCCACCTGAACATGCTGTGTGTAATAATGAAGCAGAGCCAAACTTAACTGTGTACAAGATAAAAATTCACACTTTTATGTCCAGTTGGATTTGTCAGGATATAAGCAAACTTAGGTTAAGTCCATCTTCAGCTGAATATAAAGGTTTGAAAGACACTATTCACAATCTTGTCCATGCAGAAAAATGGAACAGACCACCAAGATCTATCTGAGAGGCTCAACATTCACTTTTGCAGTGGATATCTGAACCAACCTCACCCAAACTCTGTCATAGTTTTTCTAACCCACAATGTAAGGGCAGGGCCCAACTCAGGAACTAAAATGACTGAGGGATTTGAACTGAATGGAAATTTTGTAAGTGACAGTGGGTGACTAAATAAAATCTGCACACTTCTCATTTCCTATAGCAAATCTGATCAGGAAATTGGGACTTTATAATATCTGATATTTTCAAAAAAAAGTATTTAGAATTGACAAAGAAAGAAGGCAAATGTTTTCATGCAGATTTGTTCTTGTATATGACAACTGTTATTGGGCGCCTCTGTGTGTCTCATGGCATCTATGCAACAGTGTGCAAATAACGGATGACACAAAGGTGTGTAACCAATGATCTTTTATTCTGTATGTTTTCTGGTACAGTTGCAGAAGGTCAGAGATAGAACATCAGGAGGGGGCTTCCATGCTTCCTGGAGAGGAACTGATTTAAGACAACAACAGCATTGACTTAGTAGTAGGCTTTGGAGTGAACTCAGGTTGAAGCTGATGGCAAAACACATTAATAATAAAAATGATTACCTAATCACCAAACACCAATCCAGGAGTACTTAAAATCAGGTTGAATTGGAGCATTATATATGTGTTGTTAATCACACATATTCCATGAACAGAAAATTCCCTTTGAAGGAACACAAGAAATTGATTTTTTTAAATGAAAATAAAGGAGTATGCTTTCCACATCCAGTATATGGAGGCTGTGGGCTCGCCAAAGGGGGTATGTTAAGTTTCAAGCACTTTCTCAGAAAAGTCATATTTTCCATGAGCCTCATTCCATTTAGCCTCTTAATTTTATCAAAAAGCAAAAACAAACAAACAAACAAACAAAAACCCCAAAAAGGTAAACTTAGCAAAAGAACTCTTACATTGCCTTCTTTACCAGAAGATAGGTCAAAAGAGATGAAAAGGAGCCATTAAGTTACAAACAAGTGTCACTAGTAAAGATATATTTTCCTTTTATTACAGAAACCTGCAATCTCTTTATGAATTTGTCTGTTTTACTATAGAAATAGTAAGTAGTTGCATTGTAGTTAATGATGAAGCCAAGGTATGCCTGTGACAAAATTTTAAAAGTAGATATTTTCACAGATTCCCTGTTGTGGCCAAGTGGACCTGGGAAACCTGGGCCCTAGGCAAATATGGAAAGAATAAAACTAGGGGGAAGTTGATTTAATGTAGTCTGAGGGTTCAGGAAAGAATGCAAAATCTGTTTGCTAAATCATGAACAGGAAGACATATGGGCAAGGTTGGGATGAAGTGGGGAACTGTCATGACTTCATTCATTTATTCAAATTTGTTGAGCTCCCAATATATACCAAGCACTGTCCCAGATACAGGGATAGGTGGTGCTCATGAAGGCTGAGTTTGGACAAGGGATTTAGGCCTTTTTCAACAAAAATGGTATATACTTGTACTGGATTCTCTGAGGTTGCACAATTGTTGCTTCCTAAAGGAACCATGACACACCTTACAACACACCCTTTTTCACTTCCCAGGTCTATTATGGTTCCATATCTTCTACTCCAAAGAAAAACAAAGCATCTGATATGGTTAACATCATCTGATTTATAGATATTTTATGGTTGCTGTGAGACTACAGTTGAGAAAATGGAATCTTATAGAGTTACATAATTATCCAAAGTCACAGAGCTGCCAATTCTGTCTGATCTCAAACCCTATCTGCTCTATCAACCACCCTACAAAGCCTTTAAGTCATCCAAAAGTCACTAAAGTAGTCATTTCTAGGTATATTTGCAATGTGCATTGACCCTCTGTACCTGTGGGTTCTATATCCTCAGATTCAATCAACTGCAGATCAAAAAATACTTTTTAACACTGCATCTACACTGAATATGTACAGACATTTTTCTTATTATTTCCAAAACATCACAGTATAGGTACCATTTATATATGTTGCAATAACTATTGTAAGTTATCTAGAGGTGACTTAAAATGTATGGGAGGCTATGCATGGATGGCATCACTGTGTATAAAGGACTTGTGCATCCACAGATTTTGGTATCAGTCGGGGAATCCTAGAACCAATATCCCAGGATATAGAGGGATGTCTATATATTAGATTCCTGCAAGATGGCAATGCAGTCTCAAGGGAATGTGTGCAAATGTCGTTAGGCAGTGGGATGGGCCAGGAAGAGGAAAGAGTGTTAGGGGAGAGAAGAGAATGTTAAATTATATACTTTTACAGTTACTCCTGGCCCCACCTTTTGGCTTTCCTTTACAATAACACCAATGGAATTGTCAAAACTTGCTGCTTTCAGTTTTTCTCATACATGCTACTTAAATATATTCTCTAGTAAGGCTTTTTCCCTCAACCTCAAAAACATATGCCCTTGTTAAGATCATTAGTGAGCACCATGCTATTAAATCCAATGGCAGATTTTGTCTTGATCTTCCTTATTGTTTCAGTACCATTGAACTCAGCTGATCACTCCTGTTTTTTGAAACCCTTTTATAGTCAATGTCTCAGAAGCCAGTCTGTTTGGTTCTCTGTGTGTATTTGCATATGTACATAAAAAATTATGGCAGATTCCTTTCACTGTCTTTCCTTTTCCTATCCTCCCTACCTTCGTTTCACTTCCCTTTGTCTCATCTACTAAATTTCTTAGTTGCTTTTGATGAATCTTCTGAGAAACAGTTCAGTAGATGACTGGATTAAGTAAGTAAAAGCAGTGATAAATATGTTTTTGGGTGGTGTTATGGCTTGCATGTTATGGCTCATGTGTGAGACAATGCAAGAAGGTCTAGAGAAGAAATGATTGGATTATGAACATGTTAATCCAATCAGTAAGTTAGTCCCCTGATAGGAATAATTGAGTGGTAACTGTAGGTGGGTAGGGTGTGGCTAGAGGAAATGGGCATTGGGGGCACATGTGCAGGGTATATATTTTGTATCTGGTGAGTGGAGTCTCTCTCTGATTCCTGATCATCATGTGAGCCACTTGCCTCTGCCGCACTTCCACCATGAGATTCTGCCTCACCTCGAGCTCCAAGCAATGGAACCTGCACTGAGACCTCTGAAACCATGAGCCCCCAAACAAACTCTTTACAGTTGTTCTTGTCAGATCTTTTAGTCACAGCTGCAAACAAGCTGACTAAAAACAGGTTGGGTGGGGGGAGGCAATCACTGAAGTTTCAAAAACTGAAGGAAGAGTTTTAAGAGAAAGAAATCAGAGTCACAAATGTGAAATTACATATTCATGGATGTTCACTCAGCAGAAGAAAATGATGAAATTACTAAGACTGGATATTCAGGTTTCTTTCCTCTGAAATAGCTGCAAGTAAGTTGTCAATAATATATACATAGAAATGTTCTCTGATTGCAACCTGACTTTTTGTCCTCACTTAGGATAATCTACAACCTCCTGTTCTCACAAGGGGTTGTGCAAATGAGGGTCCTAGAGTTTGTGGTAAATCTACCTTTGGGCAGGGGCCAGGTATAGATGAGGAAAGAATGTTGGAGACTTCGTTCTAAGTGAAATAAGAAAACACAGAAGCCGTGGTGGAGCAATATAGTTAGCATTCAGTATAGTAGGCAATGTTCTAAAATGACTCGCAAGATTCCTCCCTTTGTTGAGCAGGCCCTGTATAATTTTCACCTTTGTGTATAGGATGGAGCATTATTCTTGTCATTAGTTTACTAAGCAGTTTACTACTTGGAATTTATTAAGAAATTTTTGCAGATTATCCAAATGGGCCTAGCCTAGTCAGACTAGTCTTTACTAGAGACTGGCCCCTTTCTGAAGCCAGAAAGATGGAAGTGTGAGACAGTCCCTTTCAAAGATCCTGTAGTTAAGACCAGGGGGAAGTCTCTAGTTGCTGAGAACCGCCTCCCGCATTAGCAAGAAGGAAATTGGGGCATCAGTCCTACATTCTCAGGGAACTGAATTCTGTCAACAATCTGAGCAAACCTGGAAATGAGTGGACTGTGAGCTTGGAGTGAAAACCCACTCTGGCTGATGCCTTGATTTAAATCTGGTAAGACCCTGAGCAGAGAAACCAGCTGTGTTGGACTCCTCACCTGTAGGAACTGACCTATTAAATTTGTGCTGTTTTGAACTGCTAAATGCATGATAATTTGTTATGCAGCAATAAAAATAAATAAGTACATCCAGATAAGAGATAATAATGGCATAGAATAGGATAGTGCTAGTGGGGATGGAGAGTTGGAGACAAATGCAGAGTGGAGCCAAAGGAATTTGCTAATGGTCTAGATGAGCACAGAAGGAAAAAGGAATCCAGAAAAACTCTTAAGTTTTTATTCAGATGAAACCAGATGAAGGTTGTACCTTTTGCCAAGTTGAAGAAAATTAAGGAAAGACTATTTCAGGCAAGCTAAAGTCAAATATTTAATTTTGTCAGCATACTTTTTTATAAATGTTTTATTTTGAAAGTATTAAAGACTCATAAAATGTTGCCAAAATGGTACCACAACTTTCATCTTGCAAAGTTAAACCTGAGAGCTACTTACAGGATTTCTAAGTGCCAATATTAAATAGGAATCAGGATATACAAGAGGGAAACCAGAAGCAAGGTCAATGGCAGAGATATAAATTTGATACTAACATAGGTGGTCCTTAGAATCATGGGAGATAAGCTGGTGGAGCTAAAGAAGAAAGAAGACTGAGACTGTGTCCTGGATTCATTCAACATTAAGAATTTAGGGGAAAAAATGTCAAGCCAATAAAGGAATCTGAGAATGAATGCTTACTGAGGTTGGTGGGAAACCAAAAAAGAGAGAAAAACTTTGTTTTGTAATTTCCTGTAAATCCCTGTGTTTGACCCTCAAACTCTTGATTTCAAATATATGTATTTACTTGGGGACCACAAATGAGTGGAAGAGGGATTGAAACAGGCCTCTAGAGATTTATTTAAGTCTCCAAAGTTTCTGTGAATGACAAATTGGGGTTAAAACACCATCTTTGGATGATTTAAACATAAATGAGCAGAAACATATGGATTATATTTCCTTCCAATTGCATATGAGTTTAACAATTAAACACAAAAAGGTGCTTAGAGCAACAGGCTTATTGGGGCTTTATTAAATCCCAAGTATGGAAGCAGTGGTTTGAGAAGCAGCAAGTTAAGAAAATGGCACAGGCTACCATGAGAAATTGAATTTGAGTTTTATCCTCTTGTTTCCTCTCTCTCTCCTGGTTTCTTTGTCTCTGTCCTTCTCTGTTACTATTTTTGTCGGTCTGTCCCTCTTGGTTCTGTTCCCCCATCCGTCTCTGGGTTCAGGCTACCATCTGGGTGCTCGTGGACATCTTGAAAGCACATTTCGCAGATGCCCAAAGCAACAGCCAGAGACCTCTTCTGTTTGTAGAATTCCACCAGTAATTTCCAACTTGAGAGCAGAAAAAAAATCAGTAGCAGGTGTCGCAGCTCCTCAGGGAGAGTGTTGTTTATTATGGCTGTCCTCTGAAGAAATATTAGGACACATGTTACAGTGGATAATATATTGCTTCATATAATTTTTGCATTATGACCTTTTTTTTAACTTATTTCTCTGGTCTTTTTACTTTTGCTTTGGCCCCTGACCTGCACTATGCTATATATGTTGGATACAAAGGAATTAAAAGGTGTTTTCTATTTGTTATTAAACATGGCTGAATAACGGGCAAACAGCTTAGTTAAAAGACCATCTGAAAGGTAGGCGGAACTGTGACCACCGGCACAACAGGCGCAGCGGCCTGCTGAAGGGCAGAGCCGCCCCCACCCCCGCGCCTGCAAGGTAGGCGGAACTGTGACCACCGACGGAAAAGGCCCAGTGGCCCATGGAGGGGCAGAGCTGCCAACCACACATGCAAGGTAGGCGGGCCTGCAACCCACCTGCAGAACAGGTGCAGTGGCCTACTGAGGGGCAGAGCCGCCCCCTCCCCTGCTGCAAGGTAGGCAGACCTGTGACCCACCGGCAGAACAAACCCAGAATTCCGCAGTGGGGCAGAGCTGCCCCACATGCCTGCAAGGTAGGCGGACCTGCGACCACCAACAGAACAGGCCAGACCTGCAACCGACAGACAGAACAGGCCCAGCGGCCTGCGGAAGGGTAGAGACGCCCCCCACCCCGCGCCTGCAAGGTAGGCGGACTTGTGACCCACCGGCAGAACAGGCCCAGAGGCCTGCAGAGGGGCAGTGCCGCTGCCTGCGCCTGCAAAGTAGGCAGAACTGCGACCACCGACAGAACAAGCCTAGCGGCCCGCAGAGGGACAGAGCCGCCGCCCGCGCCTGCAAGGTAGGCGGACCTGCTACCGACCGGCAGAGCAGGCCCAGCGG
>NW_026000016.1:26600206-26632560 GCF_001458135.2 Marmota marmota marmota | reverse complement strand
CAAAAAGTACATACAAGAGGGTAGGTGGAGGGGGAAAGGGGAAAATGAAATACAAAGGGGGAGGAAATGAATGGAGCAAGGTAGAAGGGGGTGAGAGAGGAGAAGAGGGAGGGGAGGGGAGGGGATGGGGGATAGTAGAGGATAGAAAGGCAGCAGAACGACAACAGACACTAGTATGGCAATATGTAAATCAATGGATGTGTAACTGATGTGATTCTGCAATCTGTATATGGGGTAAAAATGGGAGCTCATAACCCACTTGAATCAAAGTGTGAAATATGATATATCAAGAACTATGTGATGTTTTGAACAACCAACAATAAAAAATAAAAAATAAATAAAATAAAAAAAAGACCATCTGATAACAGAAAGTAGATAGTGGTTATAGAGTCAGGAGTGGGCTGAGGGCAAGGTATTTTGCCCTGTTCTAAGGGTTTCTGAAGAAGCCTTAGGGAAGTTTGGGGTGAGAAGCTGATCTGAAGCAGAAATCAAAGGCAAAGCTAAGCAAATAGTAGACTAGTAAAAACAATTTTTATTTGAAAGTGGTAGACTTACTTTTAGTCCATTTAACCTGCTATTACAAAACTGGCAGCTACAAACTAAATGGTTTATCAACTACCCAAATCTATTTACTACAGTTTTGTGGGCTGGAAAGTACAATATCAAGACAACAGCAGATTGGTGCTTCCTTGTTCACAGATGGCACCTCCTGCAGGGGACTTGTATGGTGGAAGAGACAACGTAGCTTCCTAGGGCCTCTTTTATAAGAACACTAATCCCATCCACAAGAGTGGAGGCCTTATGACCTAATTAATTCCCAAGGGCATCACCCTCTATTTCCTTCACATTGGGGGATTAGGTTTCAACCTATGGATTTTGAAGGGCAAAACCATTCAGATCTTGGGACTCAGAGAAATAATATAAGCAATTCAGGTAGACCACACAGGTTGGGAAGTTGGAGCAGAGCAAAGGTGTAAACCCAACCATTGTTCTTGCCTTCCCTAGGGCTCTATAAGAATGACCACAGCAGAGTACTGGAGTCCAGGAGAAAGAGGAATGATTTTTTATTTTAAGTGTATAGTTTAAGGAATTTTAGTATTTTTACATAGTTGTGGAACTGCCACCATATTTAAGGCATAGAAGAGGCAGGTCCATCGCATTCCTCCTGTTCCAGTCAGCATCAAGCCTGGAGCCCAAGCAACCACTGGTCTGCTTTCCATAACTAGAGTTTGCTTTCTTTACACAAAAGGAATCACACAGTGGATAATCTCTTTGGGTCTGGATTTTTACACTTAGTATAATTATTTTGAGGATCTCCATGTTGTAGCATGTATTTTTTTATTATTGAGATATTAATAGAAGTTGGTTTTTAGTATTTATTTATTCTAATTTGTTATACACGATAGCAGAATGCATTCATTTCATATTACACATATAGAGCACAATTTTTCAAGTCACTGATTGTACACAAAGTATTTTCATACTATTCATGTCTTCATACATGTACTTATGGTAATGAAGTCTAACTCATTCCACAGTCATTCTTACCTCCTTGCCCGCTCCCTTCCCTTCCCTCCCCTTGGCCCTATCCAAAGTTCCTCCATTCCTCCCATGCTCCCCCTCCATCGCCATTATGAGTCAGCATCCTTATATCAAAGAAAATATTTGGCCTTTGGTTTTCTGGGATTGGCTAACTTCACTTGGCATTCTTTCTCCAACTCCATCCACTTACCTATGAATGCCATGATTTTATTCTCTTCTAATGCTGAGTAATGTACCAAAGTGTCCCTATCCATTCATCTACCAAAGGGCATCTGGGTTGGTCCCACAGTTTAGCTATTATGAATTGTGGTGCAATAAACATTAATGTGGCTGTGTCCCTGTAGTATGCTGTTTTTAAGTCCTTTGAGTATAAGCCAAGGAGGGGGATAGCTGGGTCAAATGGTGGTTCCATTCCAAGTTTCCCAAGGAATCTCCATACTGCTTTCCATATTGGCTTTACCAATTTGCAGTCCCACCAGCAATGTATGAGTGTGCCTTTTTCCCCAAATCCTGGCCAACACTTACTGTTCTTTGTATTCTTGATAGCTGCCACTCTGACTGGAGTGAGATGAAATCTTAGAGTGTTTTGATTTGCATTTCTCTAATTGCTAGAAATGTTGAACACTTTTTTCCATATGTTTGTTGATTGATTGTATATCTTCTTCTGAGAGGTGTCTGATCAGTTTCTTGGCTTATTTATTGATTGGGCTATTTGTTTTTTTGGTGTTAAGGTTTTTTAGCTTTTATATATCCTAGAGATTAGTGCTCTATCTGATGTGCTTGTGGTAAAGATTTGCTCACATCCTGTAGTCTCTATTCACCTCACTGATTGTTTCTTTTGCTGAGAAGAAGTTTTTCAGTTGGAATCCATCCCATTTATTGATTCTTGGTTTTAATTCTTACGCTATAGGAGTCTTATTAAGGAAGTTAGGGCCTAATTCAACATGATAGAGATATGGGCCTACTTTTTCTTCAATTAGGCACAAAGACTATGGTTTAATTCCTAGGTCCTTGATCAATTTTGAGTTAGTTTTGTGCATGGTGAGAGATAGAGGTTTTATTTCATTTTGTTACATGTGGATTTCCAGTTTCCCCAGCACCATTTGTGGAAGAGGCTATCTTTTCTCCAATGTATGTTTTTGGTGCCTTTATCTAATATAAGATAACTATAGTTATGTGGGTTAGTCTCTGTGTCCTCTATTCTGTACCATTGATCTGTAGGTCTATTTTGTTGCCAATACCATCCTGTTTTTGTTACTATTGCTCTGTAGTATAGATTAAGGTCTGGAATAGTAATACCACCAGTTTCACTCTTCTTGCTAAGGATTGCTTTGGCTATTCTGGGTTTCTTATTTTTTCCAGATGAATTTCATTATTGCTTTTTCTATTTCTATGAGAAATGTCATGGGGATTTTGATTGGGATTGTATTGAATCTGTTCAGTGCTTTTGGTAGTATGGTCATTTTGACAATATTAATTCTGCCTATCTAAGAACAAGATAGATCTTTCCATCTTCTAAGGTCTTGTTTAATTTCTTTCTTCAGCATGCTGTAGTTTTCATCATAAAGTTCTTTCACCTCTTTTGTTAAGTTGATTCCCAAGTTTTTTTTTTGTTTTGTTTTGTTTTTTGAGGCTATTGTAAATGGGGTGGTTTTCCTAGCTTCTCTTTCTGAGGATTTGTCACTGATGTTCAGAAATGCCCTTGGTTTATGGGTGTTGATTTTATATCCAGCTACTTTGCTTTATTCATTTATTAGTTGTAGGATATTTCTGGTAGCATGTTTTGGGTCTTCTAGCTATAGAATCATATTGTCTGCAAATATTGATAATTTGAGTTTTTCTTTTCCTGTCCGTATCCCTTTAATTTCTTTCATCTGTCTGATTTCTTAGCCTAGAATTTCAAGAAAACTATATTAAATAGAAGTGGTCAAAGAGAGTATCCCTGTCTTGTTCCAGTTTTTAGAAGGAATGCTTTCAATTTTTCTCCACTTAGAATGATGTTGGCCTGGGGCTTAGCATATGCCCATTTAAAATGTTGAGGTTTGTTAGTGATATCCCTAGTTTTTCTAGCATTTTGAACATGAAGGGATACTGTATTTTTTCAAATGC
This sequence comes from Marmota marmota marmota, assembly GCF_001458135.2. Classification (NCBI taxonomy): domain Eukaryota; kingdom Metazoa; phylum Chordata; class Mammalia; order Rodentia; family Sciuridae; genus Marmota; species Marmota marmota. The sequence goes on along the minus strand of NW_026000016.1, from coordinate 26,628,909 downwards.
TTTCTCTGCATCTATTCAGATGATCATATGATTTTTATTTTTGAGTCTATTGATATGTTGAATTACATTTATTGATTTCCATATGTTGAACCAAACTTTCATCCCTGAGATGAACCCTACTTGACCATGGTGCACGATCTTTTTAATATGTTTTTGTATTTCAAAGAAGAAAAAGTCAACAATTAATGACCTAACATCACATCTCAAAGTCCTAGAAAAAGATGAAAAATCAACCCCCGAAGCGATAGAAGACAGGAAATAATTAAAATCAGAGCTGAAATCAATGAAATTGAAACAAAAGAAACAATTTAAAAAATTGACAAACCAAAAGTTGGTTCTTTGAAAAAATAAATAAAATTGATAAACCATTTGCAAGGTAAGGGATTTTTATATTGGCCCATATTGGTTCACCTTTTAAGACCAATTCAATAAATGTTTACATAAGTAAATATATTGTAGTTGAATACAGAGCATCAAGTCTTGGTACTTCTACCCTGAATTTCTGTCTAGATTTTTGAAACTTATGGAGTTGAAAGTAAGAAATTAAATCATTCAACCAGTCATTTTTTTTCCTGTGATATCTACCATATCTATGTATCTATCTACATATACATTTATATATAATATATAATATGTAATTTATATGTAATATATTGTAAATTTATAATATCACATAAATTATATATGACTATATATAATATCTATATAATTTGAATATGTCTATGTTTATGTACAAATTTTGGGAGGAATAGTGGGAGACTAAAATAAAAGATTGAGCATTTCATTGGTATAATTGCTTATTTAATAAATTCTACTATTCTTCTTCCACCATTTGTGCTTATAGTTTGTGGTCTCCTCAGAGCTCTGGAGTCTAGTTTCATGGTCCTTGGCCATGTTAATGTCTCCAAGATGTCTACCCTAGCGGTTCTTTACTCAATATACATACTTCATCCCCAAACAACAAGACCCCATTCTCCTTCAGCTTTGCTCAGTCACCAAGGTGCTCCCCCAGCCAATGATGGCTCTGAGAGGCTTGGAGATCACGAAACAACATTCTTGATACCATTATGGGAGAGGGAGGTGCTGAGGTTAGAGATACGATGTGTTTCCACCACACCCCCTAAAGCAATACCCCAAGAGGCCCTAAACTCCATATCTCCTCAAGTTTAATTCTAATGGCACAAATTTCAGGCAGGGGCTGTTTCTACTAATCCAGTCCAGACAGCTGCCCCTCTTTTGTTGGTTGGTTTGTCTTTCCTGTCGTCTCCCATCCTTCCCTGTTACCTAGTAGTCTGGACATTTCGCCTAAAATACTTCCATGTATGTAGCCTTCCTTATGTCTTAGTGGAGACATGAATCACCTCATTTTCCTCCAACAAACTTTCCAATATGTATGTTTTTGTAAGGTCCATGTAATTGGCTTTTACACTATTTTCTTCAGATTTCCCCAAATTGTCTTATACTTTGTGCATGTGCACATACTTACTTTCCTGCCATTTTATCACATGTATAGATGTGAAACAATTATCACAGTAAAGATAGTAAATATTTCCTTTACTACAAACTACTTTAGGTTGACCTTCTATAACAGTATTCATCTGACTCCCACATATATATTCCTTACCCTGATAACCATTAAACTGTTCTCTACTTGTATATTTTTATTTCCACAAATATTATGTAAATGAAAACATGCACTATATAACTTTGGGGGCTGAATTTTTCACTCAGCACAATTCTCTTGAGATTATTCCAAATTTGTGCATGTATTAATATTTCTTTTTTATTACTGAGTAGTATTCCTATGGCATGGATGTACCACAGTTTATTTAACCACTATTCATTGAAAGACACATGGGTTGCTTCCTGCTTGGATCTATTATGAATAAAACTTCCGTGAACATTTGTGCACAGGCTTTAGTATAAGTAAAAGTTTTTATTTTGGGGGATAAATACATTAAAATGCAATTGATGGATTGTATGGTAACTGCATGTTTAGTTTTACAGGCTGTTTTCCAGAGTTGATATATTATTTACATCCTCATCCTGATGTTGCTACTATTTTTTTATTTTAATCATTCTGATGGTGTGTAACTCATTATAGTTTTAATTTGCATTTTTTGATATCTAATGCTGTTGTTTTTCTTTTCAATTGCTTATTTGACATCTCTAATTTCTCTTTAGTGAATATCTATTCATATTTTTTATAATTTTCTAATTCAAATTTTTGATTTTGACATTTTGATAGTTCATTATATATTCTAGACACTACTCCTTTGGCAGATATATAGTTTGCAAATAATTTATCCCTGTGTGAAATTTGTTTTTTCATACTCTCAAAGCATTTTTACAGAGCAAAGTTTAAGGTTTTGATCAAGTTCATTACTTAATGTTTTGAATCACACTTTTGGTATTAAATCTAAAAATATCTTTGCAGGGCTCTAGATTTTATCCTATTTTCATCTATCTCTTTTGCTACAACAGAATATCTGAGACAGGGTAATTTATAAAAGAAAGAAGGTTATTTAGACTCATAATTCTTCAGACTGGGAAGTCCAAGATCAGATCAATGTGGAAAGAAGGCTTCTTGTTTCACAATATGGCAGAAGTCAGTAGGTACAAAACACAAGGGGCACCCTTGCTTTATTACAGTCTGCTTTTGTGGTAACTAATCTAGTCCTTGGGGAATTAATCCACTCCTCCAAGAATTAACTCAGTACCAGGAGAAAGGCATTAGTTCCTCCTTATGTCTTGGTCACCTATTAAAGTCTCTGCCTCCCAACACTACCACAAAAGGAATAAAAATTCAACATGAGTTTTGGAGGATGAAATCATATTCAAGCCATTATATGCTTTATGCTTCTTTTTCTAAACATCTTGTAATACATTTTACCTTTTATATTCATGATCCATTTTTGAGTTGACCTTTTTTTTGACCTGTAGATATCTAATTCCTCCAGCACTGTTTACATCACTTGTTGACAATTTGATCCTTCATCTACTGTACTGCTTCTGCACATTTGTCAAGAAGCAATTGGGCATGTTTATGTAGATCTATTTCTGGTTTCTAAGTTCAGTTCCATTTATTGATCTATGTGTCTCTCCTTCTGCCAATACCATGCTATCCTAATTGCTACAATTATAGAGAAACATTTAGCATCAAGAAGTCTGACTCCTCATACTTCATGCTTCTTTTTCAAGATTGTTTCAATTATTATAAAGCTTGGGCTTTCCATACAAACTCAAAATGAACTTTATTATGATTACAAAATATTTGCTGGGATTTTGATAGGAACTAACATTAAAACTATATATCAATTTGAGTAAAACTGACATTTTATAATGTTGAGTCTCCCTAAGCATGAACAAAGGATGTCTTTCCATTCATTTAATTCTTTAATTTCTTCCATTAAAGTTTTGTACATATCCTTTATCTGTTTTGTTAAATTTATACCTAATAAACTCATTTTCATTAGAGTAATTGTAAATGGTATAACTTTATTTTTATTTTTATTTTTTTAGTTGTAGATGAACACAATGTCTTTCATGTTATTTATTTATTTTTATGTAGCGCTGAGGATCATATATAGAAATGAAGTTGATTTTTACATGTTGACCTTGCTGACCTTACAAAACTCACTTATTCATTCTAGAAGTTCTTAATTTCTTTTTGTAGATTCTTTAGGATTTTCAACACAAATGACTGTAACATCTGTAAATGGGGACTGTTTCATTTCCTCCTTTCTACTGTGTACACTTTTTATTTCATCTTTTTGTCTTATTGCTGTGGTGATTAAGATATTAGGAGAAATTAATGCCTTTTTCCTGGTATTAATGCTGAATGAAAGCAGGTAGAGTAGACATCCATTCTCTTATCTTATGGGAAATGCAGTCTTTCACCATTAAGAATGATGATAGCTGTAAGATGTTTTAAATAAATGACTTTCATCATATTGAGTTAATTTCTTTTTATCCTTAACTTGTTGAATGTTGTTTTTTGTCAGGAATGGATGTTGGATTTTGTCAAATGTCTTTTCTCTCTCAATTGATATGGTCAGTTGACTTTTCTCTTTAGTTTATTGACAGGGTAGATAATTTTGTTTAAATTTTGACTATTAAATTAGCTTGGAATACCTGGAATAAATCTTACCTAGTCATAGTGTATACTTAGAATATCTTTATTGATAAATAATTCCACATCATTGAGTTTACCATTTAAGTCGCACATTTCATAGTTTTTAAAATATTTGCAGGATTGTGCAAAAGTCATCACAATTGAAATTTCAAATATTTTTCACCATCCCTCAAAGAAACCTTATATACACTAATAGTCATTGTCTGCTATGGTTTGAATGCTTGTATCCCCTTCAGAACACATGTTGGAGCTTTTCCCTAATGCAGTAACATTGAGGAGGTGGGGCCTTTAGGATTAGTGCCTTAAGAAGGGGCTGGAGGGAACTAGCTGGGCTCTTTCTGTGCTTCTGCCTTCTGCTTTGTGAAGACACAGCATCTGTCTCCCCAGATGGAGGCAGCAAGAGAGCAGTTCTCCCCAGACACCAAACCTGCTGGCACCAAGAGCTTACATTTCCTAGCATCCAGAACTGTAAGAAACAAATCTCTATTATTTACAAATTACCAAATGCATGGTATTCTTTTAATAGCAAGAGAAATGTACTAAGACATTCCTCCTTCAACACCAAACCCCAGTCTAGGCAACCACTAATTCATTCCTAATTAAAAGAAGCCAGTCTTGAAAGACCACATATTTTATGACTCCATGAGCTATTTTTAAAATACTTTGTTGAACTTGATTTTGTAATACTTAGTTGAGGACTGTCAATTCTGAATTCATGAGAATTATTGATCTATGGTTTTCTTTCTTTTTCCTATAGGATTTATGTAACTTAATATTAATATGATAAAATGAATTAGAGAGTGTTCATTTCTATTTTATTTTTTGGAAGACATTGTATAAGATTGGTGTTAATTTTATGAAAGTTTGTTAAAATTGTCCAGTGAAATCATTTGGGCCAAGAGGTTTCTTTTTTGGGAAATTTTAAATCATAAATTAAATTTTTTTATTAGTTACATCTTTTTTTTAGGTGATGTAGATGAATGCAGGGGTGCTTTACCACTAAACTCCATCCCCAGATCTTTTTAGTATATATATTTTTTGAGATAGGGTCTCACTAAGTTTCTGAGGCTGGCTTCAAATCTATAATCCTCCTTCCAATTTTATTGTGGTTGAGTTTTGATATTTTGTGGTTTTCAGAGAATGGGTTTATTTATTATAAGTTGTTAAATTTATAATTTTAAAGTTGTTTATTGTATGACTTTATTACCCTAATCTTGCTGCAGGATCTATAGGGATCAATCTCCTCTCCTTGCTCTTCTTGGTGACTTACGTTCTCTTTCTGTTAATCAGTTTTACCAGTTTTATTGTTTGTTTTGAAAAATAAGAATTTTTGTTCTGCTTTTATTTTCCAGCTTCTTGAGGAAGGCATTTAAATTATTAATTTGAGAACTTATCTCAAATTAGGTGATTTTCTCATTAGCTATTTCTATTCTTTTTTTTTTTACACAAATGGAGCACAACTTTTCATTTTTCTGGTTATGCACGATGTAGAGTCACACCATTCAAGCAATCATACTCATACATATGAGTAATAATGTCTATCTTGTTCTATCATCTTCCCTACATACACACTCCCTTCCTCTCCCATCCCATCTTTCCCTCCCCTCTGCTCAATTCAAAGGTCCTCCATTCTTCTCTTGCCACCCGCCACCCCCATTATGAATCAGCATCCACTTATCAGAGAAAACATTTGGCCTGTGGTTTTTTGGGATTGGCTTACTTGTTTAGCATGATATTCTCTAACTCCATCCATTTACCCATAAATGCCATAATTTCATTCTTCCCTAAGGCTGAGTAGAATTCCATTGTGTATATATATAGGCCATAATTTCTTTCTTTTTTTTTTTTTTTTTGGCTTCACCGTGTTCCAAGACAATTTTATTTACAAAAAAACAGGCAGCAGGTATGATATAGTCCACAGGCCATAGCTTATCAACCCGTGAAATAGGAATCCCACATATAAGCAAAAACATTTTTGCTTACTTCAGCACTTTTCATATACAGCTTATTTACTTCCAGGTTACAGGGTCACCTACACAAAAGTGTGTTTATCACCAGAACATAAGCTCTATGGGAATAGAAATTTTGTTATGTTCACAACTGTATTCCTGATATCTAGAAGAGTATCTAGCATACAGTTGGTACTTATAGGTTCTCATAAGAAAGATGTATTAAATGAATGAGTGAATGAATGAATGAGCAACTATAGACCTCTGAAGATAATTCTGATTATTGCTGATTTTCCTGTACCATGAAATTCACCCCATTGCCATCCATAATGCCCTCCTTTTTCTTTTTTCTTTTCAAAAATGAATAATGATAGTGAGACTAAGGTACCAAAATATGAGTACTTCTAAAAACGTAACATTAATTTGGAAAACATTGGCTTTTCAACAGTTAAAATAACAGAAAGACATGTATATCTTGCTTTCCTCTCATTCAACTTTGTTTTAGTTAAATCATTCTGATAAATTCACTTTTAAAACAAAGTTAATATTCAAAAAGACAAAACTATTAACTGGTATATTCTGGGAACTTCAAGTTTATGCAGGTTAAGGCTGAATATCCCTATCCAAAATGCTTGCCATCGGAGGTGTTTCAGATTTGGGATTTTTTTCCCAGATTTTGGAATATGTGCATATTAAATGAGATAGCTTGGGGATGGGACCCAAGTCTGAACATGAAATTTATTTATGTTTCATATATATTGTATATACATAGTCTGAAGGTAGTTTTATACAATATTTTGAGTACACCTGTATTTTGGCTGCCATTTATCACATAAAGTCAGGTGTGGAATCTTCCACCTGTAGTAATAGGTTGGTGCTTAAAAAATTTCAGATTTTGAATTTCTGGGTTAAGAATGCTCAATCTTTTTTTTTTTAATTTTTTTTATTCTAGGTTGTTCAAAACATTACATAGTTCTTGATATATCATATTTCACAATTTGATTCAAGTGGGTTATGAACTCCCATTTTTACCCCATATACAAATTGCAGAATCACATCAGTTACACATCCATTGATTTACATATTGCCATACTAGTGTCTGTTGTATTCTGCTGCCTTTCCTATCCTCTACTATCCCCCCTCCCCTCCCCTCCCCTCCCTTCTTCTCTCTCTACCCCCTCTACTGTCATTCATTTCTCCCCCTTGTATTATTTTCCCCTTTCCCCTCACTTCCTCTTGTATGAAATTTTGTATAACCCGAGGGTCTCCTTCCATTTCCATGCAATTTCCCTTCTCTCTCCCTTTCCCTCCCACCTCTCATCCCTGTTTAATGTTAATCTTCTTCTCATGCTCTTCGACCCTACTCTGTTCTTAGTTACTCTCCTTATATCAAAGAAGACATTTGGCATTTGTTTTTTAGGGATTGGCTAGCTTCACTTAGCATAATCTGCTCTAATGCCATCCATTTCCCTGCAAATTCTATGATTTTGTCATTTTTTAATGCAGAGTAATACTCCATTGTGTATAAATGCCACATTTTTTTTATCCATTCGTCTATTGAAGGGCATCTAGGTTGGTTCCACAGTCTTGCTATTGTGAATTGTGCTGCTATGAACATCGATGTAGCAGTGTCCCTGTAGCATGCTCTTTTTAGGTCTTTAGGGAATAGACCGAGAAGGGGAATAGCTGGGTCAAATGGTGGCTCCATTCCCAGCTTTCCAAGAAATCTCCATACTGCTTTCCAAATTGGCTGCACCAATTTGCAGTCCCACCAGCAATGTACAAGTGTACCCTTTTCCCCACATCCTCGCCAGCACTTGTTGTTGTTTGACTTCATAATGGCTGCCAATCTTACTGGAGTGAGATGGTATCTTAGGGTGGTTTTGATTTGCATTTCTCTGACTGCTAGAGATGGTGAGCATTTTTTCATGTACTTGTTGATTGATTGTATGTCCTCCTCTGAGAAGTGTCTGTTCAGGTCCTTGGCCCATTTGTTGATTGGGTTGTTTGTTCTCTTATTGTCTAATTTTTTGAGTTCTTTGTATACTCTGGATATTAGGGCTCTATCTGAAGTGTGAGGAGTAAAGATTTGTTCCCAGGATGTAGGCTCCCTATTTACCTCTCTTATTGTTTCTTTTGCTGAGAAAAAACTTTTTAGTTTGAGTAAGTCCCATTTGTTGATTCTAGTTATTAACTTTTGTGCTATGGGTGTCCTATTGAGGAATTTGGAGCCCGACCCCACAGTATGTAGATCGTAGCCAACTTTTTCTTCTATCAGACGGCGTGTCTCTGATTTGATATCAAGCTCCTTGATCCATTTTGAATTAACTTTTGTGCATGGCGAGAGAAAGGGATTCAGTTTCATTTTGTTGCATATGGATTTCCAGTTTTCCCAGCACCATTTGTTGAAGATGCTATCCTTCCTCCATTGCATGCTTTTAGCCCCTTTATCAAATATAAGATAGTTGTAGTTTTGTGGATTGGTTTCTGTGTCCTCTATTCTGTACCATTGGTCCACCCGCCTGTTTTGGTACCAGTACCATGCTGTTTTTGTTACTATTGCTCTGTAGTATAGTTTGAAGTCTGGTATCGCTATACCGCCTGATTCACACTTCCTGCTTAGCATTGTTTTTGCTATTCTGGGTCTTTTATTTTTCCATATGAATTTCATGATTGCTTTCTCTATTTCTACAAGAAATGCCGTTGGGATTTTGATTGGCATTGCATTAAACCTATAGAGAACTTTTGGTAATATCGCCATTTTGATGATGTTAGTTCTGCCTATCCATGAACAGGGTATATTTTTCCATCTTCTAAGATCTTCTTCTATTTCTCTCTTTAGGGTTCTGTAGTTTTCATTGTATAAGTCTTTCACCTCTTTTGTTAGGTTGATTCCCAAGTATTTTATTTTTTTTGAAGATATTGTGAATGGAGTGGTTGTCCTCATTTCCATTTCAGAGGATTTGTCGCTGATATACAGGAATGCCTTTGATTTATGCGTGTTGATTTTATATCCTGCCACTTTGCTGAATTCATTTATTAGCTCTAATAGTTTCTTTGTAGAGCCTTTTGGGTCTGCTAGGTATAGAATCATATCATCTGCAAATAGTGATAATTTAAGTTCTTCTTTTCCTATTTTGATGCCTTTAATTTCTTTCGTCTGTCTAATTGCTCTGGCCAGTGTTTCGAGAACTATGTTGAACAGAAGTGGAGAGAGAGGGCATCCCTGTCTTGTTCCAGATTTTAGAGGGAATGCCTTCAGTTTTTCTCCATTCAGAATGATGCTAGCCTGAGGCTTAGCATAGATTGCTTTTACAATATTGAGGTATGTTCCTGTTATCCCTAGTTTTTCTAGAGTTTTGAACATAAAGGGATGCTGTACTTTGTCGAATGCTTTTTCCGCATCTATCGAGATGATCATATGGTTCTTATTTTTAAGTCTATTGATGTGGTGAATAACATTTATTGATTTCCGTATATTGAACCAGCCTTGCATCCCAGGGATGAATCCTACTTGATCATGGTGCACAATTTTTTTGATATGTTTTTGTATCCGATTCGCCAGAATTTTATTGAGGATTTTTGCATCTAGGTTCATTAGAGATATTGGTCTGTAGTTTTCTTTCTTTGAAGTGTCTTTGTCTGGTTTAGGTATCAGGGTGATGTTGGCCTCATAGAATGAATTTGGAAGTTCTCCCTCCTTTTCTATTTCCTGAAGTAGCTTGAAAAGTATTGGTATTAGTTCTTCTTTAAAGGTTTTGTAAAATTCTGCTGTATACCCATCCGGTCCTGGGCTTTTCTTAGTTGGTAGTCTTTTGATGGTTTCTTCTATTTCCTCAATTGATATTGGTCTGTTTAGGTTGTCTATATCCTCCTGACTCAATCTGGGCAGATCATATGACTTAAGAAATTTATCTATGCCTTCACTATCTTCTAATTTATTGGAGTATAAGGATTCAAAATAGTTTTTGATTATCTTCTGTATTTCTGAAGTGTCTGTTGTGATATTGCCTTTTTCATCCCGTATGCTAGTAATTTGAGTTCTCTCTCTTCTTCTCTTCGCTAGCATGGCTAAGGGTCTGTCGATTTTGTTTATTTTTTCAAAGAACCAACTTTTAGTTTTGTCAATTTTTTCAATTGTTTCTTTTGTTTCGATTTCATTAATTTCAGCTCTGATTTTAATTATTTCTTGCCTTCTACTTCTTTTGCTGTTGTTTTGCTCTTCTTTTTCTAGGATTTTGAGATGAAGTATGAGATCATTTATTTGTTGGTTTTTTCTTTTTTTAAGGAATGAACTCCAAGCAATGAATTTTCCTCTTAGAACTGCTTTCAATGTGTCCCATAGATTCCGATATGTTGTGTCTGTGTTTTCATTTATCTCTAAGAATTTTTTAATTTCCTCCTTGATGTCTTCTATAACCCATTGATCATTCAGTAACCTATTGTTCATTCTCCAAGTGATGTATGCTTTTTCCTTCCTTCTTTTATCGTTGATTTTCAGTTTCATTCCATTATGATCAGATAAGATGCATGGTATTATCTCTACTCCTTTATATTGTCTAAGAGTTGCCCTGTGACATAATATATGATCTATTTTTGAGAAGGATCCATGTGCTGCTGAGAAAAAAGTGTAACTGCTTGATGTTGGGTGGTATACTCTATATATGTCAATTAGGTCTAGGTTATTAATAGTGTTATTGAGTTCTATAGTTTCCTTATTCAACTTTTGTTTGGAAGATCTGTCCAGTGGCGAGAGAGGTGTGTTGAAGTCTCCCATGATTATGGTATGGTGGTCTATTAGACTCTTGAACTTGAGAAGAGTTTGTTTGACGAACATAGCTGCACCATTGTTTGGGGCATAAATATTTATGATTGTTATGTCTTGTTGGTGTATGGTTCCCTTAAGCAGTATGTAGTGTCCCTCTTTATCCCTTTTGATTAACTTTGGCTTGAAATCTATTTTATTTGATATGAGTATGGACACTCCTGCTTGTTTCCGAAGTCCATATGAGTGATATGATTTTTCCCAACCTTTCACCTTCAGCCTATGTATGTCTTTTCCTATCAAATGCGTCTCCTGTAGGCAGCATATTGTTGGGTCTTGTTTTGTGATCCATTCTACTAGCCTGTGTCTCTTAATTGGTGAGTTTAAGCCATTAACATTTAGGGTTATTATTGAGATATGGGTTGTTCTTCCAGCCATATTTGTTTATTTATGTTACTAAACATGGTTTGTTTTCCTCTTTGATTATTTTCCCCCCTTTACTGCCCTACCTCCCACTGTTGGTTTTCATTGTTATTTTCCATTTCCTCTTCCTGTAATGTTTTGCCGAGGATGTTTTGAAGAGATGGTTTTCTAGTTGCAAATTCTTTTAACTTTTGTTTATCGTGGAAGGTTTTAATTTCATCTTCCATCCTGAAGCTTAATTTCGCTGGAAACACAATTCTTGGTTGGAACCCATTTTCTTTCAGTGTTTGAAATATGTTATTCCAGGATCTTCTAGCTTTCAGAGTCTGTGTTGAAAGATCAGCTGTTATCCTGATTGGCTTACCCCTAAATGTAATCTGCTTCCCTTCTCTTGTAGCTTTTAAGATTCTCTCCTTATTCTGCATGTTGGGCATCTTCATTATAACGTGTTTAGGTGTGGATCTCTTATGATTTTGCACATTCGGCGTCCTGTAGGCTTCTAGGATTTGGGATTCTGTCTCATTCTTCAAGTCTGGGAAGTTTTCTCATATTATTTCATTGAATAGATTGCTCATTCCTTTGGTTTGAAACTCTATCCCTTCCTGTATCCCAATGACTCTTAAGTTTGGTCTCTTTATGTTATCCCATATTTCTTGGATGTTCTGCTCATGGTTTCTTAACAGTCTTGCTGAGCTGTCTATGTTCTTTTCCAGTTGAAATACTTTGTCTTCATTGTCTGATGTTCTATCTTCAAAGTGTTCTACTCTGCTGGTAGTATTCTCCATTGAGTTTTTAAGTTGGTTTATTGCTTCCTGCATTTCTAGGATTTCTGTTTGTTTGTTTTTTATAACCTCTATCTCCCTGTATAGTTGATCTTTTGCTTCTTGGATTTGTTTATGTAATTCATTGTTGAAGTGATCTTTCATTGTCTGATTTTGCTGTCTGATGTCTTCCTTGAGACTCCAGATCATCTGAAGCATGTATATCCTGAATTCTTTATCTGACATTCCATCTGCTGGAGATATTACCTCTTCTAACATTGAGTTGACCTGCATTGCTTGTGGTCCTTTCTTTCCTTGTCTCTTCAAACTGTTCAAATTTATTTCTGCTTGGTGAAACTCTTGTGCTATTGAATTTTCCCCCTATATATTTATATTGCTCTTGTATAGTTGCAAAGTCTCCCTCGCAGGCGCGGGTGGTGGCTCTGGCCCTCCTCCAATGGGGCAATATGCCTACCACGGCAGTAGGCCGCTAGGCCTGTTCTGCTGGCTGGTAGCAGTTCCGCCTACCTTGCAGGCATGGGCGGCGGCTCTGCCCCTCTGCGGGCCGCTGGGCTTCTTCTGTCGGTGGTCGCAATTCTGCCTACTTTGCAGGTGTGGGCAGCGGCACTGCCCCTCTGCAGTCCGCTGGGCCTGTTCTGCCGGTGGGTCGCAGTTCCGCCTACCTTGCAGGTGCGGGGAGGCGGCTCTACCCTTCCGCAGGCCGCTGGGCCTGTTCTGTCTGTTGGTTGCAGGTCTAGCCTGTTCTCTTGGTGGTCGCAGGTCTGCCTCCCTTGGAGGCGCGTGGGGCAGCTCTGCCCCTCTGCGGGATGCTGGGCCTGTTGTGCCGGTGCGTCACAGTTCCGCCTACCTTGCAGGCGCGGGGGGAGGGGGCGGCTTTGCCCCTCAGCATGCCGCTGCGCCTGTTCTGCCGGTGGTTCGCAGGCCCGCCTACCTTGCAGGCGTGGTTGGCAGCTCTGCCCCTCCGCGGGCCACTGGGCCTTTTCCGTCGGTGGTCACAGTTCCGCCTACCTTGCAGGCATGGGGGGAGGAGTGGCTCTGCCCCTCAGCAGGCCGTTGCGCCTGTTCTGCCTGCCTGTGGGTCGCAGGTCCGCCTACCTTGCAGGCGCGGGGGAGGGGCGGCTCTGCCCCTCAGCAGGCTGCTGGGCCTGTCCTGTGGGTGGTCACAGTTCCGCCTACCTTGCAGGCGCCGGGGGAGGGGGCGGCTCTGCCCCTCAGCAGGCCGCTGCGCCTGTTCTACCCAGGCCATAATTTCTTTGTCCATTCATCTATTGAAAGGCATCTAGGCTGTTTCCACAGTTTAGCTAATGTGAATTCGACTGCTATAAACATTGAGGTGGCTGCATCACTGTAGCATGCCTATTTTAAGTCCTTTGGGTATAAATCAAGGAGTGAGATAGCTGGGTCAAATGGTGGTGCCATTCCAAGTTTTCTAAGGTAACTCCATATTGCTTTCCAAAGTGGCTTTACCATTTTTCAATCCCACCAGCAGTGAATCAGTGTAACTTTTTCCCTCACATCCTTGTCCGCACTTATTGTTGCTTAATTTTTTTGATAATTGCCATTCTGACTGGAATGAGATGAAATCTTAGGGTAGTTTTGATTTGTATTTCTCTAATTGGTAGAGTGTTGAGTATTTTTCATGAATTTGTTGATCGATTGTATATCTTCTTCTATGAAGTGTCTGCTCATTCCCTTAGCACATTTATTGGTTGGATGATGATGATGATGATGATGATGATGATGATGATGATTTTTGGTGTTAAGTTTTTTGAATTCTTAATATATCCTGGAGATTAGTGCTCTATCTGATGTGTGTGTGGCAAAAATTTGTTCCCATTCTGTAGGCTCTCTTTATTTCTTTAATTGTTCCTTTTTCTGAGAAGTAGCTTTTAGGTTATATTCATCCCATTTATTGATTCTTGATTTTACTTTTTGTGCTTTAACAGTCTTGTTAAGAAAGTCAGGTCCTAAGCCAACATGATAAAGATTTAGGTCTGCTTTTTTTCTATTAGGTGCAGAATCTGTGGCCTAATTCCTAGGGTCTTGATCTATTTTGAGTTGACTTTTGTGCTGGGCGAGAGATTGTGGTCTAATTTCAATTTGCTGCATATGGATTTCCAGTTTTCCCAGAACCATTTGTTGAAGAGGCTATCTTTTCTCTGATGTATATTTTTGGCATCTTTGTCTAGTATGAGATTACTCTGTATTTAGTTGGGTTTGTCTCTGTGTCCTCTCTTCTGTACCATTGGTCTACATGTCTGTTTTGGTGCTGATGCCATGCTATTTTTGTCACAATAGTTTCTGTAGTATAGTTTAAGGTCTGGTATTGTGATGCCTCCTACTTTACTCTTCTTGCTAATAATTACTTTGGCTATTCTGGGTCTCTTATTTTTCCAAATGAATTTCATGATTGCTTTTTTTATTTCGATGAGGAATATCATTGGGATTTTGATTGGGATTGCATTGAATCTGTATAGTGCTTTTGGTAGTATGGCCATTTTGACAATATTAATTCTTCCTATCCAATAATAAGGTAGATCTTTTCATCTTCTAAGGTCTTCTTCAGTTTCCTTCTTTAGTGTTCTGTAGTTTTCATGGTAGAGGTTCTCCACCTCTTTTGTTAGGTTGATTCCCAAGTATTTTATTTTATTTTTTGGCTATTGTTAATGAGATAGATTTCCTAATTTCTTTTTCTTTTTCTGATATACAGATTTATGGGTGTTGATTTTTTTATCCTGCTACTTTGCTGAATTCATTTATTAGTTTTTATTAGTTTCTTTAATAAATTTTTCTGGTAGAAAAGTTTTCTGGTGGAATTTTTTAGATCCTTTTAGTATAGAATAATGTTGTCAGCAAATAGTTATATTATGAATTCTTATTTTCCTATTCATATCCATTTAATTTCTTTTATTTGTCTAATCACTCTGGCTAGAGGTTCAAGAACTACATTGAATAGGAATGGCAAGAGAGAGCATACCTGTTTTGTCCCAGTTCTTACAGGGAATGTCTCAAATTTGTCTCCATTTAGAATAATGTGGACATTGGGCTTAGCATAGGTAGCTTTTACAATGTTGATATGTGTTCCTGTTATCCCTAGTTTTTCTAGTTTTTTTTCTTTTTTTTTTTTTGTTTGAACATGAAGTTGTGCTGTATTTTGTTGAATGCTTTTTCTGCATCTATTGAGATGATCATGTGTTTCTTTAAGTCCATTGATGTGATGAATTTCATTTATTGATTTCCATATGTTCATCTCTGGGATGAACCCCACTTGATTGTGTTATACTATCTTTTTAATATGTTTTTGTATTTGATTTGCCAGAATTTTATTGGGAATTTTTGTGTCTATGTTCATCAGGGATATTAGTCTGAAGTTTTCTTTCCTTGATGTGTCTTTGTCTGGTTTTGGTATCAGAATGATATTGTCCTCATACAATAAGTTTTCTATTTCATGGAATAATTTGAGGAGTATTAGTATTAGTTCTTCTTTGAAGGTCTTGTAGACCTCAGCTGAGAATCTGTCGGGTCTTGGACTTTTCTTTGCTGGTAGGCTTTTGATGGCATCTTCTATTTCATTGCTTTAAATTGCTCTATTTAAATTGTATATATCCTCCTGATTCAGTTTGGGTAAATCATATGACTCCAGAAATTTTTCAATGTCTTCAAGATTTTCTATTTTACTGAAGTATTAATTTTCAAAATAGTTTCTAATTATCTTCTGTATTTCAATAGTGTCCATTGTGATATTTCCTTTTTCATCATTAATTTTAGTAATTTGAGTTTTCTCTCTCTTCTTCATTAGTGTGGCCAAGAGTTTATCAATTTTATTTATTTTTTCAAAGAACCAATTTTTTTTGTTTTGTCAATTTTTTAAATAGTTTATTTTGTTTCAGTGTCATTGATTTCAGCTCTGATTTTAATTATTTCCTGTCTTCTACTACTTTGGGGTGTTTATTTTTTCTTCTTTTTCTAGGGCTTTGAGGTGTAACGTTACACCGTTTATTTGTTGACTTCTTATTCTTTTAAAGAATGAACTCAATGCAATAAACTTTCCTCTTAGCACTGCCTTCATAGCATCACAGATTTTTATATTTGTATCAGTGTTCTCATTTACCTCTAAGGATTTTTTAATCTCCACTCTGATGTCATCTGCTGTCTGTTGTTCATTCAATAGCATGTTGCTTAGTCTCCAGTTGTTGAAATAGCTTTGATTATTTATTTTATCATTGACTTCTAATTTCATTCCATTAAGATCTGAAAGAATGCAGGGTAGTATCTCTACTTTTTTTTGTATTTGCTAAGAGTAACTTTGTGGTATAACATATAGTCTATTTTGGAGAAGGATCTATGTGCTGCTGAGAAGAATATGTATTCACTTGTTGATGGATGAAATATTCTATATATGCCTGTTAAGTCTAAATTATTGATTGAATTATTGAGTTCTATAGTCTCTTTGTTTAGTTTTTGTTTGGAAGACCTATCCTGTGGTGAAAGAGATGCGTTAAAGTCACCCAGTATTATTGTTTTGTGGTCTATTTGATTCTTGAGATTGAGAAGAGTTTGTTTGATGTACATAGATGCTCCATTGTTTTGGGCATATGAATTTACAATTGTTGTGTCTTGCTGATGTATGGTTCCCTCAAGCAGTATGAAATGTCCTTCTTTATCCCTTCTGAATAACTTTGGCTTGAAGTCTACTTTATCTGATATGAGGATAGAAGTGAGTTGTATGTTTTTTTCCCAACCTTTCACCTTCAGTCTGTGGATGTCTTTTCCTATAAGATGAATCTCTTGAAGGCAGCGTACTGTTGGGTCTTTTCTTTAAATCCAATCTGCTGGTCTATATCTTTTCATTGATGAGTTTAGGCCATTAACATTCAGGGTTATTACTGAGACATAATTTGTATTCCCTGTCATTTTGTTTATTTTTGGTTTTTAACTTGACTTGGTCTCTCATTTGATTGGCTTTCACTTTAATGTAGTTTCTCCCTTTGCTAATTTTCATTGTTATTTTTCATTTCCTCCTCATGGAATATTTTACCGGGGGTGTAGTGCAGGATTTCCAGTTGTAAATTCTTTTAACTTTTGTTTATCATGGAAAGTTTTTATTTCACCATCAAATCTAAAGCTTAATTTTGCTGGATCTAATATTCTTGGTTGGCATTCATTTTTCTCTCAGATTTTGGTATATGTTATTATAGGACCTCCTAGCTTTTGAGGATCTGTGTTAAAAAAATCTGCTGAGATCTGAATTGGTTTCCCCCTATATGTAATCTGATCCCTTTCTCTTGTGGCTTTTAAAATTCTCTACTTATTCTGTATGCTAGGCATTTTCATTATAATGTGCCTTTGTGTATGACGGTTTTGATTTTGTACATTTGATGTATGTAAGCCTCTTGTATTTGATTTTCAATTCATTCTTCAGGTTTGGGAAATTTTCTGATATTATTTCACTGAATAGATTGTTCATTTCTTTGGTTTGTATCTCTCTGCCTTCCTCTATCCCAATAATTCTTAAATTGGTCTGGTTGATGTTATTCCATAACTTTTAGATGTTCTATTTATGCTTTCTAACCATCTTTATTGATTTGTCAACTTCATTTTTAAGGTTATATATTTTATCTTAATTGTCTGAGGTTCTATATTCTAAGTGATCTAGTCTGTTGGTGATGCTGTCTATTGAGTTTTTAATTTGGTTCATGTTTCCTTCATTTAAGGATTTCTATTTTTTTTTTCAGAATCTCTTTCTCTCTATTGAAGTTATTTTTGCTTCCTGTATTTGATCATGTAGCTCTTTATTGAAGTGGTCTTTTGTTTCCTGTGTTTGTTTTTTTTTTAATATCATCCTTTAGTTTGAAGAACATTTTAATCACATACATCCTGAACTCCTTCTCTGACATTTCTTCTGTTGAGCTGGCCATGGATTATAATAATGTAGTATACTGGCTTGTTTGAAGGTAATTTCCTCCCTTTTTTTCTTGTTATTCATGTATCTTCCCTTCTAGCAATGCTGACCTGAGGTATTACAATTTCTACCTTATAGGCTTATAGTGTCCCTGCAGATTTTCAATACCACTCCTTTAAGGGGAAGATCAATATTAACAGGTATCAATGCAAACAATATGTAGCCTTAAACCAAATATCTCCTATTAAGAAATTTACAGTTTTGTCACAATAGACAGAAATGATATGTTTGATTATTATCTATAATATAAACAATACATTTGTGAAAGGGTCTACAGTTTCTAATGGTGGACAAAGGGAGAACCGGGGGTGTGGGCCCTAGGCAATGTCCCAAGATGGGAGTTAATGCCAACTAAAGATGGAGATGGTGGCAGCTGAGGTAACCCAAGAAGGTGTCCCAAGATGGAGGTGACTGCTTTCAGAGATGGGGCCACAAGGGTGGTCTGTGTGGTGGTATCATGTGGCACATTTGGAGATTTAGCACTGTGGCAGGCAGAGGGTGACTGTCTCCAGATTCTATCCAGTGTCCCCAGGTTCAGGCTACCACATGGAAGGGAATATGGTAGTAGTAGCAGTGTCCCAAGATGGAGGCAGCCAGAGGATCCCTACTTTGGCTGATGGAAAGCCAGCACGGGACTGGGCAGGGGTATATTTCTATTCTTAACTTCTAGTTTTATTCAATTATATTACAGTAACATATTTTATCTGATTTCAATTCTTTTACATTTTTAAAGTTTGTTTTTAGGCCCAGAACTCAGATTATCATGGCAACATAAAATAGTTCCTTGGTGGCAACAGGTGTTTTGCTGTTGTTGAGTTCTACATATGTGAATTAGATCCTGTTGTTTGACTGTTAAGATCTAGATCTTCCTTCTTTTCTCCCTCATACTTCTATCAGCTGATGAGAGGTGAATGTTGAGATTCCCTGTTATAAAAGTACATTTGTCTCTTTCTACTTTTAGCTTTATCAAACTCTATTTCCCATATTTTGAAAGTCCCTTGTTTGATGGACACATAACTTGGATTGCTTGGTCTTCTTGGCAGAGAAATTCTTTCATCATTATATTGTGTTCCTCTTTGTCACTAGCAGCTTTCTTTCCTTTGGAGCAAATTTTATCAAATTTTAGGGATTAATGTTTGTGTGATGTATCTTTTTATTTTTATATTCAATTTATGTTTTTGAATTTGTAAGCAATTTCTTGTTATCATCGTGTAATTGGGTCATTTTTCATAATACATTCTATAATTTTTGCCTTTTAATTGACCTATTTAGATCATCTATATTTTAGACAGTTATTATTAATATGTTTGATTTTATTCTGCTGCTTTATTATTTTCTACTTTTTTCCCTCTGTTACTTGCTATTTTGTTTTATCTTTTCTTGCCTTCCCATGGGTTACTTGAACATTTTTCAGGATTTCATCTCAATTTGCTCATGGTGCTTTCACAGATTTCTCTTGCTGTGTGTACTACAATAACTTCATGCTATGTGTGTATATGTGTGTGTGTGTGTGTGTGCGTGCGTGCGCAAGCACACGCAACTTGTTACAGTCTGCTGATGTCAGCATGTTTCCACTTCCTGTAAAGCATGAATCTTACTTCTTCCATTTATGTCCCTTTAACTTTACCACCTTTGGATTTCATTGCCTTGAATATTAGGTGGTATAATAGTATTTTTTGTTTCAATTAATTATACATTATAAAACTCCAGAAGAAAAGGATATTCCATACTGTGTACCTATATTTCTTCTTTTTCTGTTGTTTTTTCTTCCTTCATGATGTTCTAACATTCATTATTGCTCTTATGAAGAGTTTCTTTGGCCATTGTTTAAAGTTAGGTCTATTTGTAGATACACAGAGCCTTGAGGTTTGAGCCCCAGCAGCAGCGCCACAACATAAAAAAGATAAAGTTAGTGACACTATTTTTTCTTCTAGGGACAAATTATTTTAGTTGTCATTCAGCCAAGAATGTCTTTATTTCTTTGGCATTTCTGAAGGATAATTTCTCTGGACATAGATTTGTGGCTGACTATTCTTGCACCACTTGAAAAGTTTTATACTTTCTTCTGTTTTCTGTGGTTACAGGGGAGAAATTTATTATTATTTGAATAATTTTCCCTCTAGGTAATTCATTATTTTTCTTACAAGGCTCTCAAGAATTTTTCATTATATTTCATTTTCAGAAACTTATGTTGTGGCCTTAGTATGAATTTCTTGAGGTTGGTACAAGTTCGAGGTTGCTCAGATTCTTGAATGAGCAGCTTTAACTCTTTCATCAAATTTGGGAAGTTTAAGATATCATTTATCCAAATATCCTTTATGCCTCAGTCTTTTTCTCCTTTCCTTCTGGGATAGCCAATATTGGATCTTTGTTATTGTTATACAGCTCCCTGAGGCTCAGTCTACAATCATCCGCAAAGTTTTCTCTTTGTTGTTCAAACTAAGTAAATTCTATTAACCTGTACTCAGGCTCTCCCATTCTGTCCTTTGTCATCTCAACTCTACAGCTGAATGCATCCAGCAAAATTATTTTTGTTTCATTAGCTCTATAATTTCCATTTGGTTCTGTATGCAACTTATATTTCTTTCATGAAATTTTAAGGCTTTTCATTTTTGTAATCGTGTATGTAAGTATTTTTATGATGGCTGTTTTGAAATTCTTGCTAGATAATTCTAAAACTTCCATTATCTTGGTGTTGGCGCCATTTTGATTTTGTTTTATGATTTGAGTTGCAATTTTTCTGGTTTTGTCATAAGTGATTTTCAGTTGTGTCCTGGGCAGTTTGGTTGTTTTGAGGACAATGCTGGATCCTATTTAAATCTTTTATTTTAGCAGACAGTTTCCATGTTCCAATTCAGCAGATCCAGGCCTACAGTGACACATTTATTTTCAGAATCTCACATATTATGTTCTGTTGGGTGTCTCTGGTGCATGTGAAACTCCCACTGGTCCCTGCTCCTGAGGGTAAGGAGTTTTCCAGGTTCACACATCAAGGTCAGGAAGGGAGTGTCTGGTCCATTGGAAGGAATGGTCTTGATGGCCCAGGCCACTGATTATCTTGAAAAATCCCTCTTAATGGTGACACCTGTTGGCTCTAAGTAGAGAGGAATCTCAGGCACATGGAGTCCAAGGGTCTCCTAGGCTTTCTACTTGTGGCTGAATGTCCCTTGCAGGTACTCCCAGGATGCCTGGTATCCCTTTGTGGTGAGGAAATTCTGAGGCCCAGCAGTAAGCTAGAATGTTTTCTGACTAAGGTGCTTGTCAGGTCAGGATCCCCCTTGACAGGTGCCTGAGTGCTGGTATCTTTGGATGAAGAAGGGGACTTGCAGTCTTTCAGTCTGCATGTGGCAGAATTTCCCTTGCTGGCAACTTTCCTTCTTTTCCTCTCCCCCTACCTGCTGGTTGGTGTCTCTGGTGGAGGAGAAGAGTCTCAGTCCTGGTGGGGGAGAAGAGGGCTTCTCCTGGGCACTTATCATTCATCCCCCTTGCCAATGCTACCAGGCTTGCAAGGAAATGTTGGCAAGCCTCTCATTCAGTATGGGGGAGGAATAAATCCACCTGAGCTACCTTCTGTTGCTAGGCTGGGGGTCAGCAAACGTGGGTCTGGTCACAGTCTTCTGCTGAGGGGGTATTTGTAAGAGGCACTGACAATGTATTGTTCCTCCAGTGCTGGGGTCCCTAAACAGTTTGCCTTCTTCTTTCTTGGTTGTCCCTTGAATCATTTCCAAGGTTTATCTTTGTACTTAGTGAAGAGAAAAAAGGCTCTGTCATCATATCTGAACCAGAAGTCTCTAATTAATACCTTTCACTGAATGCCTAAGAATAAGTAGATTTTTTTTTTTGAGAGAGAGAGAGAGAGGGAGAGAGATAATTTTTTAAATATTTTTTCTTTAGTTTTCGGCAGACACAACATCTTTGTTTGTATGTGGTGCTGAGGATCAAACCCGGGCCACACGCATGTCAGGCGAGCGCGCTACCGCTTGAGCCACATCCCCAGCCCATAAGTAGATTATTTGTTGAGTTATCTTTAGTAAGATTGACTAGAAAAAAATATTTGTTGGGAATTCCACATAGAAATTGAGTGAAGAATTTGATGGTTGGTATTTGATCTGCCAGGTATTGGTCTGCAATGAGAACAGAACTGCTGCTTAATCAGTTCTCATAAATACTTGTTAAAGGAATAAAATAATGGGAGAAGATTAAGTAATCTCTCTCCCCAATTTCTTTTAATAATTCACATGATTTAAGTAAAGGTTATGGTTTGGAATGGATGAGAGAATTGAATGTGTCATGGTTTGTACTAAAGACCTGAAAGTTCTTGAAAAATGAGTGGAAAAGCGTAGATCCCAGAGACACCCAGATTTAAAGCAGAAGAGACTGAGGAGCATCTGTGTTTTACACATTGGTCCAATTCAGAATTGAGTCAATCTGTAATGTTAATTCAGGGTGGCCTGAATCAGAGAGTTCATTTGTTAAGTTTCCCTTAACTATCCGGGTTCCCACTGTTCTGGCATTGCAGAAAGGCAAATGAGGCAGTATTATCTGATCAACAAAGAACAGAGTTCAGAGGGATTGCCCCTTCCCAAGAGAGTACCACTTTTTTTTTCCCCTAGAACACCAGTTTGCCTATAGCAGCCTTTAGTAGGAAGGTAAACATGAACCATCCCATACCTCCCTTACATACTTTTCTCAGGGAAACTAAGTAACTGCACTTCCCTTCTGAGGCCCTGAGCTCTAAGGACATCCCTGAGAAGTTGCTGCTTTAGCTCTTCACTGCTCTTCCTTCATCAGGCACTATTTGTTTTCCCTCTTCATATTCTGCTATTCATTTCCTCTGTCAAAAAGGCCAGTACTGGCCCTCCCTTGAGTGGGCATTGCTGACAGTCACCTAGTTGCCCCTGGAGACAGCTGGGTCACCCACGGGACCCACTGCCCTGTCTCATGGTCCTGATTTTGGTTCTTGACAGCAGACCCTCATTGGAGGCTTTGTCTTTCTGCATTCCACTGCTGATGAGCTCCAGCATGAGAAATTAGAAGGACTGGCACAGGCCTCCGTCTACAGACTTCAAACACTAACAGCAGATGAGGCCTGGTGTTGGTTAAGGGCCACTTGCAATTGCAACTCTTTGTCTCAGCTGTACTTTTTTATGTTTCACATTACCCATTCTACCCCGCCTTCCTCACACATGCCCTGGAGATGGATTGTGCAGGCAGACACTGTCTGCAGTACCTCAGTGGGAGATGGAGGCCTGCCTTTACATTGCACATGTGGTATTTTTTGTATGTGAGGAGACTACAAATGACCCCTCATAGGTTGGAATATGCTTTTCTGCCATGGCAATAGGCAGAGCTGAGCCCTTAACACTTTCTATCCTTGCCTCCTTTCAACCACTAGCATATTTGATGACTCTTAAAGTCTCTACCTGGGGAATAGAGGAATTAGTTGTATAAAACTGTGGTTTTCTGCAGGAACTTCACCTGTGATGAAGGCCAAGCCAGAAACATATCTTTCAGTGGACAGTCACATTTCAGAGGCAATGCCCTGTTCTGGATTAAGTACTCATACAGAGCTAGGAGAGATGGACAGCGGCCTGCAGATAGTACTTAGGAAGCTGACTAGACTGAAACTGTGAGCTGAGCTGCCAGGAATCAGGCTCAGAGGGTCAGAGGGAGTTTGAAATAGTCAAAAGGGTTTTCCCTACACAGGCTCCCTTCCCTAACTGTACCATGCATTTATATATATATATATAATTTTTATTTTTTTATTTTTAGTTTTTAAAAGTTCTTATTGAACTGCAAAGTCCCCAAGGAGGGATGTCATTTTGGGAATGAATTCTTAAGAAAGATATTCTCAGGTTCTCAAAGACCACAATGGGTTGGAGGGAAGGTACAGAGAGGATAAATATAGTTCATTTTGCTGAAAATAACTACTATTACTTAAAGATATTTTTCCATTTTGATATTTTTGTTTAAAAAATAGGACATAGTATGGAATCAACTGGAGAACTTATCTGCATTTTAATGATGTTAGGATAATTCAAATAATTTTAAACTTGTCTTTGGGCTGCCTGGCCTATGTCCAGTGGAATGCCAGTCATAGGTTACATAAGGGGAACATGAAGGAAGAAACTTGTTTGTGTCTATTTGGGGATGACCAGCTCTAAGATGGGATCCCTTGTGGTGCTAAGGGGACTAAAGGTAGGAAAGGGTCCCTCGTAGAAGAGGAGATGCTACTGTAATAAAGCATTAGGCAAATCAAGGGGATGAGCTTGTTTGATGGGTTGTCTAGAAACCTGGAGTAGAAGTTTCCCAATTCATGACTTGGCATCTATTTTTCTTTCTCACAAAAATAATCAGGATTCAATCATGAAATCAATCTTCCACCAAATCTACCTTTTTGCAGAGGGATTCTTGTTGTGAAAGATGCATGTGTCTATATAGACTGTGTAAATTTTTTTGCTATTATCATTGTTTGTACTGGGGATTGGACCCAGGGGTGCTTAACCACTGAGCCACATCCTCAGCCCTGTTCTTATATATATATATTTTTTTATTTTGAGACAGGGTCTTTCTAAGTTGCTTAGGGCCTCACTAAGTTGCTGAACCTGACCTCAAATTTATGATTCTCCTGCCTCAGTCTCCTGAGCCTCTGTGTGGCTGTGTAATGTATTTTTAATGATACTTTATAGTAGTTTGTTTTAAACCCTAGAGGCAAGAAGGGTGTAAAGCCATTTTAGAGATGAGAAAACTGGCGTTAAAGGGATTAAGAGAGTTACCTAAGGTGACCCAGCTGATGGGGCTGGCAGAATATCCCCAGCATCATCGCAGTGTCCCTGTGTTTTACACTTACTCTCTGTCCTCTATTCTGCAGGGCCAGTAATTAAAAAATGCACAATAATGCATTTCCAAGGGTGTGTGGTTTAGATCCCCCACCTATTAAAGATGCAAATTTGAATCATACTAAGAACGCAATGAAAAGTTTAGAGATGCTTCTATCTGTTTACTTGGCATCTTACAACATATACTTGGAAGTTAGTCAGCCTCAAAACTTTGCATCTGTATTTAAAGTCTAGGTAAGACCTAGAAGACTTTGAAATATTGTGTTGTCACAGAAATGCAACTAAGTTTTCCACTTAACTCCATAACATATTCTTATGTTTAATACAAAAGTTTAAAATTGTGCCATAATTTGTTTTCAGCAAAATCTCTCCTTGCAAGCCTTCATATGTGAAATAAGTGGCCATTCATGTTTGGGCAGAGCAGAGGGAAAAGGGTGTACTAACTCTTACCCTCAGGAACCATCCCTAGGTATCCCGGGTGCTGTTCTTATGCATGGATGGAGTGTGCTCTGACAAGTTTTACACAATCTGGCCTCAGCTGGTAGACATTCCTTGCTTTCTCCTCCATTATCACAGCCATGTTTGGGCTTGGGATATCCCTTTCTAAGGAATCCAGATCCCTACCTT
Organism: Marmota marmota marmota; assembly: GCF_001458135.2. Lineage (NCBI taxonomy): Eukaryota > Metazoa > Chordata > Mammalia > Rodentia > Sciuridae > Marmota > Marmota marmota. Next base: position 26,603,427 of record NW_026000016.1, on the reverse strand, counting down.
CATCTTCATCCCTACCACTGCCTACCATCTTACCATGTGACAAATGCAACATGGATAATAGAAATTGAGCAAGGGATCAGCAGAAGGTGGATGAGAGCTCAGCTCTGCTGAATTCTAATCCAGTCCTGCTTCACTTGATTTTATGGCTTCAGGAATTTAAAGCAAAGTAAACAGGCACAGAGCCTAAACCCAAGAAATGTTCTGGCCTCCACAACAATTTCTGAGAATTAGCCTCTAAATTAAGAAATGTTCCTTCATTAGAAATAATCAATATAACTGGAAGGAGTTCTTGATTTGAACACAGGTATGACATTCATTAAAGATTTTAGTTTTCCTTGTCTTTCTTCCCCTATTTAAACCTAGGACAATCTGTTTCTCTTTACATTTCTAAATCAGAGGCTGTGTGATAATTCCTCATAAGGCTCCTTTTAACCTATGAAATGTTCTCTGGCTCATTGATTGTAAACTTTTTTTTTTCACTTAACATATACTTATTTGAAAAACAAATCTTGAAACTTGGCCATTAGGCTCACTGCCCATAAACCTGTCTGTTTGCAGAGACCCTCTCAGGGGTACCCTGCAGGTGCCAAAGTCCCAGCAGCTGCAGCAGTTACACACTGATGAATTTAGGGAATGGACTTCAGATCCAGGATGACCATGAGATATACTTTACAACTCAAGCTGAGCTTATGTTAAAAATTAAAAAACCTTTATAGATGGCTTTTGTTTCCCCCTTGAGTCTTCTAAATCAGGAAGACAGCTTGCAGCAGCCTATGTATTGGGCACATCTTGCACAGCCTGACTCCCTGAAAAACCAGAAGGCCAACACATTTGCTCCAGTTTGAATTGAAATGAGAGGGGAGAGGGTTACTAAGAGAGCTGCAGTGGAGGTCAGACTCCTGCAAAAGAAGGTATATATGGCTTTTCCAAGTGGGTTTTGGCAGTCATTGGTGTCACCTGCATTTTCAAACCTCTTTGTTGCTTGTATCTTGCTTAGGTAGCAGCTCTGACAGCTAATGAAGTAAGGTGGGTCTGGCCATTGTTAAAAGTAGACCAATAAAAACATGAACAAACAAATCCTTTGTGGTGTAGATATTCTCTAAGTCAATGAGAAAATATTTGATAATGAAATTAGAGGTGTAGTCCTTTTGCAAGTGGGAGTCCTGATTTGTAGCAATTATAAGGGGGCAAAACTCCACTTTATTAGTTCTGGGGCCTCCCAGTATACAGGTGTTCCTTCTCTCTGTTCTATTCACATATGTGACTAAAAGAAACAAAACAACCAACTGAAAACATTTTATTTAGAGGGAGAGGAACAAATAATTTGTCTCCTTTTTGTCCAATGTTTTAATCCTTTAAAATAACCTCAGCCTTAGGTGGGGTGGGGGCTTACTGAGATTTAACCCTATTAATTCATCATATGGCCTGAAAAACCAAACTCATACTTAATATTCTAATATTTTGCTTCCAATATTCTTCACAGCACTTTGTGAACCAACATCCATCAGCGTGGAACATGTGGGGCTGGTATGAGCCAAGCTCGTGATGCGTTTGGAACCTTCCCGCACAGCAGCCCTGCCCTATAAAGGTCAACAAGGGGAGCATGCTGTTTTCAACAGCGCATCTCCTGAAGACCCAATGCAAGTTCTTTGAAGATGTGCATGTTTGCTAGCTGCAGTAAAAGAGGAAAGTGGAAATATTAAAGCATCACTAGATGGCTAAACTCCCAGGAATAAGTAAGCCTGGATCCTGAGCATAAATTTCTTCAGAAAAGGACTTTGAAGTTTGTTTCAATCTGTGAAATTCTAGTAACGGTCTAAATTTGCTTCTCAACATCTGGTGGAGATAATTTGCAACAACAAATGGTATAGATATGTCCGTGTGTGCGTTTGCTCATTCATTCATTCATGATAGTTTTCTTGAGAGCCTCCTACGCCTAAGAAAATGGCCTCAACTCTTCAAGGAATAGAGAGGTGAGTAAGATAGTTCTTGCCCTCAAAGACCTCATTCTTCATTTGAAGAGAGAGAATCCACAAGAACATAATGGTAATGTGTGGTACATTGAGATGAATATAAGCTGTATCAGATTTAAAGATGAGAGGGTGGGGGAGGGCATATTGTCAGAATAGATCTATAGATTCATCAAAGAGTTTCCATGATAGCTGACAGATATGTTGGAGTACTGTTACTGAATAGGTCAGAAGTTGTGGGAGGATTTTCCATGCAAAGGCACACTCCAAAAAAAAGGACAGGAGTGGGAGTTGCAAGGTAGATGTTCCATTTGATGAAACCATACAAGGTGTGTAGAAGGCTAGTAATTGATGTGATTATATGGGTAATTTGGTCCTGATATTATAGGAAATATTTAATGTCAAGCCAAATATTTAGCTTGCTGTTTAACTTCTGAGCCAAGTGTGGGGCAGAACTCCTGTATCCAAAAGAACTTATTTTTCCAAGGACAACTTTTACCCTATTACTTCATGTTACTGGATCTCTCTGTCACATCAGCTGGTTGGTTTGCCAGCTTTGCTTCTTTTCTCTAGAATAGGCTCTTAGGTAGACTGACACCCTAGATCCCCCAACTAAGGTGTCTATGTTCCACTCCTTACACCTCACCTATTAGTGACTCTCTCCTGATACTGTAATGACACTCCACCTGTCTAGTAGCCCAGTCTCCAGACAAAGCCATGGATGCTCACGGGAGTGGCTTGCCCAAGGTTAAAAGTACCAAGTGTTACAGCTGAGCAACTCTTGGGATAGAAAGTGATCATGAGCCCCCAGATCACATAGGAGATTGACATTCCCTATTGTCCCACAATCTGTATTCTCTGATTCATTGCTTCATTCTTTTGAGTCTTTCATTCATTCTTTTAAAAATATTTACTGACACTTAATATGTTCCAGCACAGAGTTAGCTGCTAAGGCTACAACAATGAACTACATAGATTAAGTTTCTACTCTCATGGGTATTACAGACCATTTGGAGAGATAGACAGGAAAATAATTATATGAATAAAACAATACTCACTTTCTGGCCCTGTTTGCAAACATCAGGCACGCTCTCCTAGGCAGGCATGTCAGGTCTGCTCTGTTTCCCCTTCCCTCACCAGCCACTGTCTCTGGAACTCTCTTGCTGGAGCTTGGCTATATTTTTTTATTCCTTCTCATAGAATTGAATGTTCTGCACCTTCCTTGATGTATTAATTAATTATATATATATA
>NW_026000016.1:26592502-26600181 GCF_001458135.2 Marmota marmota marmota | reverse complement strand
AGATGTGTATAAGAGACAGATATATATATATACTGATAATAAAATAACGAAGGAGGAGAAGGTGGGCTTATCTATTTCAGTTCTACAGAGGAGGATATTCAAAGATGACAACTTCAGAACTCAGCTATGAGTTCAGAAAGGTAGAATAAAGTGCCACTTTTGTTACTTCTGCTGACCTGATTTAGCAATAAGTCAACTAAGTATAAACGCTGGGGCAACATAAGGTGACTCTACTGGGTCAAGAATGTGCTTTCTGATTATTGAGCCTTGGTGGGAAAGGCTTGATATTGTAGTGCACAATTATGTCTCCCCAAACTCCCTCCACAATGCATAATGTAGTACTTGGAACTCTACTGCTCCCTACTTTGTCTTTAATCCCTGAACCACATCTTCTAATTCTTGCTTATCACTTCCAATTTTATTTTTGAAAACGGATGAATCCTAACTTACCAACAAACATAAAATTAACATGTCAAAGGTTATATTTAATTTAGTAGTTAATGAGAAAACGAGTAAGATGTTAAAAATGGCTCAAAGGAGAATCCTAAGAGCAGGAATATATATAGGAAATTGGGGATGCTGAAGAGATTTTGTGTAATTGATGCAAGATTGACTTATTACATGGCCACAAGATTGTACTTCCATTAGACAAAACTCACCTGCCTTTCTATGAGCAAGTATAATTTTCCTCAAATCCACAAGTTTTCTTAGAGTTGGAAAATAGCTCAAAGACAATGAAATATGCAGACCTAATGAAATCAGATGACTTGACAGCCTACAGAAAATACCTAGTTTCTGCTGAAAAGTTTCTCCAAAATCTTTAAAAGCCATTCACAATATTTTCCCAGCAAAGTTTTACATTGTTCTTCTCTGAGAAGAGAACAGCTCAGTGATTCCTTGAGACTTAGAGATGGATCCTTTTCTGAGCTGGATAACACAAGTACAGTCTAATGAGCAGCATCATCCTGGGGAGACAGTTGAGTATTCAAATTAATGGATACAAACAAGTGAGTACAAGTGGAGCATAATTTAGGAACACTGGGATTGAACTGAGCCAGAAAATAGGTAAGGTTATGTGATAATTCCAACCAGAAGAAACCAATAAGTCTTTTATGAACATAGAATTAACAAATGACTTCTAGAAATGGCAGAGTCCTTGAACCATTATTGTGCTAGTTAATGGAGGTGATAAGCAAGAATTAGAAGATGTGGTTCAGAGATGAAGAACAAATAAAGTAGGGAGTAGTAGAGTTTCAAGTACTACATTGTGCATTGTGGAAGGAGTTTGGGGAGACATAATTGTGCACTACAATATTGAGAGCAATTTGTCCACATGTGGTGAGCAGGAACAGAATCAAGGGGGCTACATTTGCAAAGAGGAATAATTGAATGTGGGCACATATGACAAACAGATTTCTGGGTCTGACATATAATAAGCTAAATATGGAACATATTGTTACATAATTACATTTTTATTATACAATAGAACCAGCAAAATGCTGCCGTGGTTCATGAATAAGGGAATTACATGTAGGTAATAATAAACACCTTCATCTCTACAGCCTTTTATACGTTCATATGAATTTTCTCATTAATAAGCCTAAGTATACCCATTTTGTTATTTCTGATTTAACCATTTCTGATTAAACCATCCATTAAGTGGATGGAGTGAAACTCAGAGAGATAATGGGTGGCAGAGATAGCCCTTAACCGATTTTCATCAAACCACAGCAGAGACTTCTGTGCTAGGAACCAGTCTTCCTACTACACTACTCTGGCCAGACCCCAGAGAAAACTGTGGAACCGGAGTCCAGACGAGATCTACCCAGGGCACAAAACACAGAAAAACAAGACCTACCATTGAAGTCCAAAAGACCTTTGATTATGTGCTCTAGAAACCAGAAAGCTACCTTGTGGGTATCATTGTGGCTGGAACTCTGAATGCAAAGTAGTGGCCAGCAGAATCCACTGATGGAAAACACAAAATGAGAAAATAGTAGCAAACTTCTTTGGAGGACTGACTATACCCAAGCATTGGCTATGGAAGTGACATCGGCTTTCTTATTTATTCTTCATGACAAGCCTATGAAGTAGGCACTATTATTATCTCCATTTTTCAGATGTGGAAACTGAGGCACAGAGATGTTAGATGATTCCCAAGTCCAGGGCTTGCAAAGGGTAGAGCTGAGACTGGAGGGCAGGCCTGTCCTGTTCTAAGTCCTCAACTATTCAACATTCCAATCTATGCACACTTTGTAAAGTGATTATGGTTAATTAGGGCTTTTCATATTTGGAAGAAGTATCTGAATGAAGAATTTGAAAAAAAAAAAAGTCCTTCTTTGGAAGTGAAGTCAATAATTAGGCCTAAATTTTGTAAGATCACATTAGTGATTTGCATAAAGTATACAATAAAAGGTTAAAAGAAAGTATAATCCAGTCTTAAAAGAACATTCACAGTGTTCTGAAATTCCAGCTGTGGTTGCCACTGGGACTGGGAAAGAAATGGTATAATTTAGTAGAGAGTCTGTAATATGGATCTTGAAATAAATTGAGTATTCTAGTTTAGTAGCCATTGGGTGATTTACAGAGACTAACTTGGATACTAATGAATAATGAAATTACTATTATTTACAGTAAACTTATATTACATGAAATCTATAGCTTATACAAAGAATTCTTGACTTTTTATGAGGAGGAGAGAAAGTTTTGAACCCAGAGTCTCTTAACCACAGAGCCACATTCCCAGCCCTTTTATATTTTGAGACAGAGCCTTGCTAAGTTCTGAGACTGTGGCTGTGTGCTGAGGCTGGCTTTGAATTTTTGATCCCCCTGCCTCAACCTTAGGAGCTGCTGGAATTACAAGTATGTGCCACCACACCCTGCAATTCTAGACTTCTTAAGAAATCCATTTTAAAAACACAACCACTTTTGAACGAGATTCCAATTAAATACAACGATGATCCTAAAATTTTGCCAAGTGCTATCTTTAAATATTATACTGGCCTTCAATGATTTGTATTGAGTCAATGACATCTGCGTTAAGGAGGAACTGCCATTTTCCCACAAATTGCCTCAAATGAAAATCTAATACAATTAAAAGGGATGAAGTCCAGAAAAAGTACAATGTCAAATATCCCAAGTTGTCAGGGATTACTTCTATTTTCTTTGACTTCTTTTGTTTGATCCTTATCCCACTTAGCTCTCTCAGCTTGTTCAAATCTCTTCCTTTCATGTCTCCATTAACCTGGCTTTCACTTTAGTTCCTCTCTTCAACTCTGTTTAATACCATTTGGGAGACTAGGGATCCTTCCCTATGTGTTCTGCCAATATACAAGACCTCCAGCTAACACTGTGGGGCAAGTTTCCTATAGGATCCCTCCTCCCTTAGGGGCACATCATTAAACAAAATCATCATAGGAAACATTTGAATATGGATTTCCTTATTGAAGTCCAGGGGCAATACCAGGGTACTGAGAACTTTACAGACAGGAGAGTATTCAGAAACAACTAAAAAGACTATCCTACAAGGAATGCCTGCTTCTTACTTTAGACTCAGAGAGTCAAGTGTGGGGGTGTGTGTGGCATTGGTATCTTACAGTTTTACAATACTCCTTTTGCTATTTCCACTCATCCAGGTTTTAGGATGATTGAGATTTAACCTTCTAGTACCTGGCAATGAAATGGGAACAATTTAAAAATTTATTTTTTAAAAAAATTACACGACCTATTTTCATATTTTTATTGGACCAAAAGTTAAAGTATTAGTACACCCAGTTCAACTCAAGACATGTGGCCACCATGGTGACAACCAGCTTGCAATTCCTAATCAAAATTTCTCCTTCACTGGCCCTGATCTGGTGAACAGTTGCCCTTCCCTGATGGACTATTCCTAGGGTGACTGTGCCCCTAGAGGTTACTGGTTGGGAACTGCATGTCTTTTTGAACATGGTTATTTCTGGAGGCAGGAGTGGGAGACAGAAGATCTTGCATTTTTCTTTTCTTCCTGGTGCATGGTTCTTTACTTCTCTTCCAGGTTGGCTGGTTCTATTTTTTTTTCTTGCTTCCCCTGGTGACTGATTAACATTCTGGCATTTTGCCTTCGAAATTTTCTGAGAGCTTGTCATGGCTCAGAGCAGCGGTAACTATTTTATTTCATTTTTCTAAACCATTTATGAGGACAGTGAATGGTTTTAATTTGACTCATCCAAACCTTATTATTTCCCTGTAGATTTCCCCCATTGTCTTGTTTGGCAAAATCCCTAAATTGCCCTTGGCTAATTCAAAGAACAAGCAAAAGAGATGTTTTTAGGTATCCTTAATCTCAAAGTTGATAATAAATTATGTAGTTATTAAATAAACTTGTCTTGCTGCCAAGGGCAAAATAAATAAAGATGTTTGCTTCAATGAAGATAGCTCTGCATTTCTAGCCTTTTCTAAATCTTGCCTGGATCTGCAGGGCATTAGCACATTAAAGAAAATCTTCAGCAGTGACTAAAGGATCCATTCCTAAGACCATTCTCATCCTACTGCTTAATCACTGCTTCTCTGGGTTGGGGCTCAGAGGAGAAGCACATTTAAGGAAGAATTTATGGATGGAAAACAGCTGAAGACAACTTGATGGAATGACTCAAACCATCCTGAGGTAAAACAACAAACTATTTGGGGGGAAAGAGCCAAATAAGTCTAGAGGCTTCGTTTTTTATTTTATTTTATTTTTTATGGGTCATATTGGCCTCTGGTAACATATTTTTTTCTATCTGGCTTCTTTTGGAGAATACATATATCTATAAATTCCAAAGGTCCTTGACCTTCTTTATGTGAGACCCCTTATGTAGACTGACCCCACCCATTCTCCAGGTCTCCCTATTGCAATTCAGTCAATCCTCCTCCTCTGGCTTATTTCCAAGATCTCTGGATAAAACTTCTATGATACATACTTCAAGCTTGGGCCTGTAGAAAATTGCAAACTTGGGTTGTTTTCTTCAGGACTTTCCAGTTCCCTTTCTAAATGTCCAGCGCTAGAGATGATAAAGCAATTACTGGTAATGTACGACAGTATGCTGGGATTTGTATACTCTCCCTGTAAAGCATTTTAGAAATATGCATCAATAGGTTTATTGCATTCGTGCATTTTGATCCAATAATTCTAAATTAGGGAATTCATCCAAAGGGAATAATCTATAATACAGTAAAATACATCTTGCTTAATTATCAAGATGGCAACCTTATCGTTGTTTATAATAGTACAAGACTGAAAACAATCTAGAGGTCCAAAAGTGGGGGAGTTTTCTATAAATCATGACCTACACACATAATATTCATACATGAATTTTAATGTGCTCTATAACATGGGGAAATGTGTGTTAGAAGGTTACATAATGTAACATTCAGCAAAATGTACAGTATAAGTTCAACACATAATAAAATCTGTATGGAATAAAAGAATGGAAATACACAGAAGGAGATATAAAGACGTTTTTAGGTGATAGGTATGAGTATTGTTTTTCATTTTCCAAAGCTAGTATAATGAGCATATATAACACTGCAAGGAAAATATACTCAGAGGAGATACTGAGGTTTCACTGTTTTTCTGGAGGAAAAGCTGGTAGAGAAGCCATATGGTAGTTGCCTATGAACCCTCCTGGGAAAGCAAGGGATGGAGGGAGTTGCTTCTTGGTGTGACTCTGGGGGGCATCCTTTAAGCCCAGGCTCTGGGCTTGGACCTACAGGGCCTTGTGCTCTGATGGAAGGGGATATACTGAGATCTTGAGACTTTACAAGTTTAGAATTAATTGCACTTTGAAAAGGCTTTGAACAAGTTTCCAGCAGAGAAGGGGGTCTCAGTATTCATACCATTTTGGATTCCTTGAGGATTCTGTTGCCAAGCATCTCCATTTGACAATGCAGAAGTCAAAAGCATTTGTATTCTCTGCTATATCTCATTGAGGTCTCTGTTCAGAAGAATCGCCTCCTAATAAGATCTTCGTTAAGAGTACAGTCTCCAGAGTTGGGCTGCCCATTTTTAGATCCCAGTCGTGGAACTTTAGCAGTTGCGAGACCTTGGGAAATTTCTTCACATCCCTGAGCTTTAATTTCTTCACCTGCAAAAAATTGGAAAATAATTACCCCTATTTCATCAGGTTCTAAAGATTAAATGAGATAACCCATATCAGATGCTTTGAACAATGCATATTAAAAACATCTAACAGATGTAGGCTGTTATTTATTACACAGCAGTTGTTTTTATATTAGTTATAAAATGTGAATCATCTTATTTATTACAAGTTTATTTATAATCTTTCCCTCGATTATACATGATCTTCACAAAAGACTGGGCCTTGTGTTTTGTTAATAAGTGAAACAGAGCCCAGCACAAGTGAGTGCTCTGTAAATAATTATTTAATAACATATTGATTACACACTTGTTTGATAAGGGTCAATGCTTTTTCCCAGCTAGAAGGATGCAGTTGAGCTAGCCCAGGTGACACAGATCCACTGGCAAGATGCAAATAGTAGGAAGATCTATTCTCTTCACAGAGAAGATCTGCTAAACAAGGGGAGTACAGTAGTAAGAGTATGGTGAGGGTCGATGGAAAGTAAAGCTGGTCAGCACTAAGTAGTGGGCTCAGAGCTGAATCCCATCCTTATTAGCCAGGGAATCTAAGAGCCAAGGAGACAAAGGAGGGGGACATGGCTCTGAGCAGAAGACGGGAAGGCATCTGGGCATTGTGGGAACAGACTGTGTGCATGAAAAACAGGCTGTACAACACCCCCCAGCAAGGTCACAAGCAGATAGGACAGCTCTATTTCAAGGACCAAGTTGTTACCTAGAAGTGTGAGTGGACTTTGGTTATAGAAATTGATCAAGGAAGAGAAATTTTCAGAGAGTAGAGAAAGGAAAATGACCTTCGGCCCACTTCAAACATTACTACCGTCATAAGCTTTCCTGGATCACTTTAGCTAGCCATTTAAATTGCACTTAGCTTGCATTGCCTTTTATTTTGGATAATTTTCATTCATTTCTTATCTGAACTACTGGATTATAAACTGAGATTTCCTCCAGAAGGATGGTTTTGCCCAATTTTTTTTTTGAGACTAGTCCCAAGAAAGAAATGGCACACCTATTAAATCATTCCTCAAATGCTGTGTGCAAAACATTCTTGAGTGATTAAAGTTGATATGCCCTTGAATCCTTTTCTGTAACTTCCCCTCAAATGGTTCCCACTTCCAACTCTCTTATCTTTTCCTTCTGTTACATACCATTACCATTTTTATCTTGAATTTTTAAGCCATGTTTATTTTAATCTTAGATTCTTATGTTGATGCAGATAGCTGTTAACCTAAAGTCATAAACTTTTAGAAGATAAGCACCGTGTTTATTAGTGTATTTGCACCACTGTCCTTTGAATTAGAATAGTGACACTAAACACTACTTTTGCAATATCTTGGTAATATTTTTTTTAAATTTTTTATTGTTGGTTGTTCAAAACATTACATAGTTCTTGATATATCATATTTCACACTTTGATTCAAGTGGGTTATGAGCTCCCATTTTTACCCCACATACAGATTGCAGAATCACATCAGTTACACATCCATTGATTTACATATTGCCATACTAGTGTCTGTTGTGTTCTGCTGCCTTTCCTATCCTCTACTATCCCCCCTCCCCTCCCCTA
>NW_026000016.1:26560373-26592493 GCF_001458135.2 Marmota marmota marmota | reverse complement strand
AGTTCTTCTTTTCCTATTTTTATGCCTTTAATTTCTTTCGTCTGTCTAATTGCTCTGGCCAGTGTTTCGAGAACTATGTTGAACAGAAGTGGTGAGAGAGGGCATCCCTGTCTTGTTCCAGATTTTAGAGGGAATGCCTTCAATTTTTCTCCATTCAGAATGATGCTAGCCTGAGGCTTAGCATAGATTGCTTTTACAATATTGAGGTATGTTCCTGTTATCTCTTGGTAATATTTTTGATGTATTCACTTTTCCTACTGTAGCAAATATGTCCCCATAACCAATTCTCAAAATAAGACTCTTTTCAATTATTTTAAAAATACTGCATGCCAGAGAATGTTCCTAATGGCCAGACCCATGGACACAGGGTGTAAATTACCACATGAAGTCCTAACAGTTTCACCTGGTATGACCAAGTTTGGAGATTTCATTAAATACTTTCCTCATGTGAAAAATATAGATTTAGCAACTTTATTTTTATAAATACTTATTAAATACCAACTATATATGTAGCAAGTATACACATAGTTGGGAAGCAAAAAAAGCATTTGTCACAACTTCCCAAAAGTTGGAGGTGGATTACTGAAGATAACAGATTAGTGCTCTGCCCACATGTCTGGAAGTGACTTAATCCATGTCATCAGCAGCAGGATGGGCTACATCTTTCCTTTGCTGATTACTGTTGCTTCCTGAGGGGCCTAGTTTTCAAGAAGTTGGTCGGGCTAGAAGCTGGATTATGACTTCATCACCTCTGACTCACATGGAATGCACCCTTTCCATCCAGACCTTTTGTTAGTAAGATTTGAACTTCCCAGCTCTTGGCCATGATGAGAGCCAAATGCAAGCACGTCACATTGTGTGCCAGGCCTCTCAGCATTTATGTTCTCTTTTTAACAGAGTTGTTTTAGATGAATTTTGACTTTGATCAAGAATGGCACTAATTTTTAGAGAAATGTTGGAGTTATGAAATCAAGGAATTTTCAACTGAAGTAAATTATGGCTCAATGACAGCTATTTGGCAGAACGGCATCAACTGGAAAATCCTAATATGGGGGCATTTTTCCCCCCTCTGAGGAAGGATTAAGCATAGACATGCTTAAGTTAAGCTTTACTCCGTGGACTATTATTTCCTTGCCCGAGCCAAGTGATGAGATAAGGTAACCAACTTGGCCCGAGGTCATGAAGGAGCCAGTTCAACCATCAAGTGTCCTACTGTAATAATAACATTGATAACATCTTATACTTATGCAGTGGTTTGTAATTTATAGAGAACTTCATGTGCTTCCTCTCATTTGATCTTAATAATGATTCCTTGTAAGGGACACAGTTGGTATTTCTATTACCATATCCAGGTGTTGCTCAGAGCTTGCGGCATACAAAGTTGGTACTTAGTAAATATTTATAGAATTAAAATTGTTAAATCCACATTTTTTTTTCAGATGAGGAGAGTGTTTAATGATGTCTCCAAATCTCTAGACATATCAGGTGAAACTGTTGGGACTTAACCCCAGACCTTGTGCTCTGTGTCCACATGCCTTGTCATTGACACTTGTGAAGACAACTTCTTTTCCCCAGTTGACTTGATGTCAAAGCAAGCTATGACTCCCACAGTTATCTTTGGTGACACTCAGCTGTGAGTATTTGAACAAGCTTGGAAATAAAATTAAATGTAAACTAGCCACAAACTACAAAGAAAGAGCATAAGTGAGAAGGAACAGTAAGAAGAAAAATGATTAAGGCTTTGGGTGTGGTTCAGAATGGCATTTAAAATAAATACAATAAAAGTTATCCTGTAATCAGTAAACAGCAATATTATTAGAATTTTTTTTTAATTTACTTCCTTTAACATGCAATGGGGGGAAATGGGAAAAAAAAAGTCAAGGACTCAATCAAACAGATGGTTCTTTAGTTATTATTTCCCTCTTGCTGTTGTTTACAAGTAGAGATTTCTTTAACAAAACGTGACTCACAGATTCCGGTGAGGCCAGCAGTTCTCTATTGGGAAGGAGAGAGGAAAATAGTGGGAAGAGAAATCAGATCATAAGCTTTTATTATGCACATTATTATGCCTCATTAATTAACCCAACCACTGTCCTAGTGACGTTCTGGGCTCACTTCACAGGAAAAAATTAGTCTGGATTGCCAAGTTAAATAGACAATTACAGGAAGATCAAATTATGCCTACATTGCATTCTGTCAGGGAACAAAGCCAAATTCATGTCAAATTCATAAGAATGGAATATCCTCACTAAAAAAAGCCCCGAAGAACCAATGTCACAAGGCATTTGACGTCTACACAGAGGATGTATTTGTATTGATCTTGCCTGAGCTTCCTTTCTCAGAATCGCATAATAGACCAAGAGAAAGGGCTCTCTGAGCATCTCCGCCACATACCGGCTGCATAGATCCTTTGTTATGTCCAATAAAGCACAATACACCAGGGGAAAGCACCCCACCTCATCAACTCCTGTCTCTCATCCTGGCTGGCAGCTGCCACCATTCTACAGACACAGCTTAGACATTTAAAGAGCACACTGTGCACTCTCAGTGTAGGCTTTGCACTTTTCCATGGAAGAAATCTTGATTCTATCCATAGTCTTGAGGATGCATTTCCATGAAAGAACTGTTCCAAAGGAAAACAGAGAGGAGCCATCCCTACTGGGATCTGTGTGAGTTCCTGATCCACACAACTGTAAGAAAATAATGAGCTGTTTGTTTTGTGACTATGTTGGAGAGGCCTTTTGTAGTGTAGATAACTGAAATATTCTGAATCTGGCATGGACGCTGTTCCCATAATCCTCTGGGTCTCTGACATACTACTATCCTGCTATTCACCCAAGAAAAGATTTCTTTCTTTGTATTCCTCTCCTGCCTCATTATTTCCTCTTTAAGGCATGGAAATTGACCCTCTCCATAGCTGGCAGAATTCTTTATGTGGAGAAACTGTCTTTATTCGTAAATATAAGTCTCTAAGTCCCTGCGGGTCAAAGAGTAAATCTAAGGCCAAGGCCTCTGAGAAAAATAGCTGAATTGGTCTGCATGGGAAAGGAAGAGTAACTTCCTTGTAACTTGTTTTGTAATGGGGTATGGGGCAGGGAACAAACGCATGGGAAGACAGAATTCATATGGGAGGCAGAGAACTGCATGGGGGGCAGCCAGTGGGCAGTGCCCAAACTAGGTAAAGAACTCCTATTATTCAACAATAGCAAAAATGCAATTATAAAAATGGGAAAACAACTTGAATAGATTTTTCTCCAAAGAAGATACCCACATTGCCAGGCATGGTGGTGCATGCATGTAATCCAAGTGGCTTGTGAGGCTGAGGGAGAAGGATCATGAGTTCAAAGCCATCCTCAGCAAAAGCAAGGCACTAAGCAACTCAGTGAGACCCTGTCTCTAAATAAAATACAAAACAGGGCTGGGGATGTGGCTCAGTGGTCTTGAGTTCAATCCCTGGTACCTCCCCCCCACCGCCAAGAAAAGAGGATATCCAAATTATCAATAAGCACATGAAAAGCTCAGCATTACTAATCATTCAGGAAATGAAAATGATTCTTCTTTGCACACTTTGGGATGGCTATTATCAAAAACAAACAAAACAAAACAAAACTCAAAATGATGCAAACAGGCATTGTCAAAGATGACAAGAAAGTATAATCACTGCACATTGCTGGTGAGAATGTAAAATGGAATAGTTCCTGTTGTAAGAAACAGTACGGCAGTTTTTCAAAAAATCACACTGAGAATTTTACAAAACCCTTTATGAGAAATGAGACCGTGCAGGTTTCATTAAGCACTTGTTAAAAAATAAATTGGATAAATGAAATAAAAATATAATAAAATAATATTTTGTAGGATAAAGTATGGCTAGTTTAAAACCTGTGTGGTGTGGCAGAACAGCAAGAAATCTGAAGTCAGTCTGTGTTTAAGTTCTTCTTGCTGTTATGTGATGTGGGCCAAATTGCTTTCTAGGATTTGTTCTCCTCTTCATTAAAGTGGGATTAATAATAATGCCCCTCTCACAAAGTTTTATCCAACACCACATCAAAGCCACTTCTCCTTTCCCATTGCAGAGGACAACAGCAGCTTGCTGGACATAATATGAGGGAGTTTGTTTAGGGCCCTAGGTGGGGCAGGGGAGGGCTGCTACCTCAGCAGGCGCAGGACATGTGGTAGAATATAGAGCTGTTTTCCATTTGTATTGCCCAGAAATGTGCTTGGTAACTTTATGCAAAGAGTTTCCACTTACGAGTTCTGCTTTTTCTGTTTTTCATTTCTGAGGCTCTAAATCCTAAGAGTGGGGATAATGAGGAAAGAAGAAAGAGTGATAGAGTTTGATAAGTCATCTGAGAAGATGAAGAACAAAGAGAATTAACATCAGCCATAAAGGATTATTGAAGATATGCTCTGTATCCCTGGTTCTCATTTTATAGGAACTTTGGAAATAGGGATAAAGAAAGTAATACACAGGGAAGAATTGGGGCTGTTAGGTTACATAAATCCTGACACTAAATAGTAATTCCGGAGAATGGATTCTCTTTCCAAACTGGATGTCTCCATCCAGCATCCCCTATCAAATAAGAGGAATGATGCATCCACTGAGGCAGATAACCAGCAGAGATGCTTGTTCTCTCTTCTCTGCAGCTTGTACTTTCCCTTCCTCTGTAGCTTGCACATATTTCCTTAGTCATCTCTCTTATAAAATGGTGTTAGGAATCATTTTTATTCCTGGGTGAAATTCTAAGCAATAGCCCTACAACACTATCTGATTTTGATCCCTGATCTTTGGGGAACAAGAAAAATGAATTTCATTGATCTCTGATCTTCATTATTTCCTTTCTTCTGTTGGCCTCTGATTTAATTTGTTCTTTCTAATATTTTTTTTTATTTAAAAAATTTATTTTTTAATTCTGGGGTGATTCTGAGTGTTATGTATTTTTCAAAATTCCTTTTTGCAGTACAGGGGGTTGAGCCCAGGAATTATTTACCACTGAACACTGAACTACATTCCTAGCCATTTATTGATTTAGTATTTGCTTGCTTGTTTGATTGTTACCAGGGATTGAACCCAGGGGTGCTTAACCTCTGAGCCACACCCATAGCCCTTTGTATATTTTTGTGTGTGTGATAGGGTCTCACTAGGTTTCCTGGGGCCTTGCTAAATTGCTGGGCTGGCTATGAAGTTGAGATCTTCCAGCCTTATTCTCCCCAGCCACTAGAATTATAGGTGTTTGCCACCACTCCTGGTTCCAGTCCTTTTTAAAAAATTGTAGGCAGGGTCTTCCTTAGTTGCTGAGGCCAACCTCAACCCTGGGATTCTCTACCTCAGCCTCGGAACTCACTGGAATTTCAGGGGTGTTCCACCACTCTGGGCTTTATTTTTTAAGGTGAAAACCGAAGTAATTGCTTTGAAACAATTTTTTTTCTAATATAGATGGTAAATGCTATAAATCCCCTTCTAAATTCTGCTTTATTGGCATCTGTCACAGTATGTAGTGTTGTATTTTCATTTTTATTCCATTCCATTACTATTTTTCCTCTTGCTTTCTTCTTTGACTCTGGAGTTATTCTGAGTGTTATGTATTTTCCAAATATTTAGAGCTTTTCCATATCTATATAGATTATGTATGGAACATATATAATCTGCCAATCTCTGGCTTTAAATTGAAATATTTATACCATTACCTTGATGTGATTTATGATATAGTTTGGCTTAAAACTACCATGGTGATGTTTGTTTTCTGTTTGTCCCTTTTATTCTTTCTATCTTCCTGTTTTTCTTCCCTTTTAGTATTAATAATTTTCTATGAACTTCATTGTATCCCCTTTTTGATTTGGTAGCTGACCTCTTATTATTCTAAGTAATTGTTTTATGGTATCGAACATGCAACTTATTTTTTAGGGGGGGTGTATTTTTATTATTTTTTAAATGATCAAATATGTTCAAAATGGTATCTTAAATTATGCAGTAAAAGAATATTTCTGTTTTCCAATATTCTTCATTCCTTTGTGTAGATACATAGTTCCATCTGATATTGTTCAAAATATATTCTTTTTTTTTTGGTGTGTGTGTGTGTGTGTGTGTGTATTTACTGGGTATACATCCTCAGCTGTTTTTATTTTGTATTTTTAGATAGAGTCTCCCTAAGTTGCCCTGGCTGTCCTTGAACTTTCAATCTTCCTGTCTCAGCCTTCTGAGTAGCTGGGATTACAGGTGTGTGCTACTGCATCTGGTCCAAAGGATATTCTTTAGCATTTCTTCACTGCCATTCTGCTGATAATAAATTCTTTCATTTTTATATGTCTAAAAATATCTTTATTTTACTTTGTTTTTAAAACATTTTTTTCTGGGTACAAAATTCAAGTTTAATAAGTATTTTCTTCTTTCAATGTTCAAATCCATCTTCTTGCTGGTGGTGTGTCTGATATCATTCTTTGTACCTCTGTACATAGCATGCCGTCTTTTTCCTTAATGCTTTTAAGACTTTTCTCTTTATTACTTATCTTGAGCAATTTCTTTATGATGTGCCTTGGTGCATATTTTTCCATGTTTCTTGTGCCTGGTTTTCATTGAACTATTTGGATCTGTGGGCTTATAATTTCTCCTTAGGTTTGGAAAGTTTTCAACTGTTAGTTATTTTTTAAAATATGCTTTCTTCCCCCTACATCTTTCTTTTCGGTCCTTCAGGGTCTCTGATATATTAGTCCATTTGAGTTGTACCATTGCTCACTGATGCATTTTTAGTTATTTTTAAGGTATTTATAACTCTGTGTTTTATTTTAGTTTTTATAGATACTTTCAAGTTCCCAAATCCTTTTTTTTCTCCAATGTCTTGTCTGTTTTTAATTCTTTCTAGTATATTTTTTTTTGTCTTAGATATTTTGATTTTTATCTCTACAAGTTTTATTTGGACCTTCATTACATCTTTTTTTTTGGGGGGGCGGGGGGCTAATTCTTGAACTTTTAAAATGCAGTTAAAATAATCATTTTAATGTCCTTTCTACTCATTTTATCAACTATTCAATTTCTGGGTGTGCATTTCAATTAACTATTTTTCCTCCTCATTATGGGTCATATTTTTCTGTGTTCTGGAATGACTAGCATTTTTTTTTATTGGATATGCTCAATTTATTGGATGTTTTAGATGTGTTCATAGACCATGGAAGGCACTGGATATTTTTGTACCCTTATAAATAAATATTCTTGAGCTCTGCTTGGTGATATAGATAAGCTATGTGGAAACAATTTTCCCCTTTGGATCTTTCTTTTAGGCTTTGTTAGTTGGAAAAAAGAGATTTTAGTTTAGGGTTAATTTTGCCCCTCTCCAGAGGCAAAATCTTTCTGAGTTTTTTCCTATGGCCCAGAAGTTATAAGATTTTCTACTCTGGCTGGACAGAGCATGAACTGTTCTCACTTGTGCATTACCCTCAGGATTATTTCCTCTAATCTTTTAGGTGCCCCTGCACAATCCAGGGACTTGGTGTCAATTGTTGCTGAAGATTCCTCTCTGCTGCTCTCTCCTCTCTGGCACTGTGCCTGTGAACTCTGGTTGCCTTCCCTGGACTTATAGGTTCATCTCCTCAACTCAGCATGACTTCTGGACTCTCCTCTGCTTTCACTTCTTTGGGCCCTAGTTTGAAAATTCCATCCATGCAGTAAGCTGGAGTAATCGTGTGGTTTACCTCTTCTATTTAGGGATCACTGCCCTTTGTTGCCTAGTGTCCAATCCCTGAATGCTATTATGCAATATATTTTGCCATGACATACATGTATTCAGTCATTTAGCTTGAATAAGGTGAAAGCATAAATCCAATCAGACACAGAAATCCATTGCAAAATAAATTTGAGTGACTATTTGTAAGTGTTGGTCACCCAGAATATGTATTTAAGATAAATATGCTCTAAAATGTATGCTTTATTTTTGCTTTCTTCTCTTATTCTCCTAGTTTCCGTCTGGTTTACTCATTGCTTTCCTCTAGCTTGTCCCAGAAATCTTGTAACATCAATCTTTCCCCATTTGACCTGAAAAAAGATCTCTTTGGAATATCCGAATTCCCCATAAATTTAGGAATTGTTGGTGCTCACTAAAATCTATTAATGCAATCAACTAATGAACTAATCAGAGATCTATGTGCTTAACAGACATGCACACAACTATTTTGTGTTCTCGATACTATACTGACTAGTAGGCCGATCGGCTGAGAAAAATGTTTAAAAGCCTGGAAGCTGAGATGACCCAGCCATAATAGGATCGGAGTCTACTCTTCTTTGGAATATTTCTTTTGAAAACCTTTGTTACGGTCTAAGATTTCTTTTTTCAATAGAGTAATGTCCTGCTGGGTGGCTGGATTAAAAAAATAGTATTTACAAGGCTACTGGAAAGATACTGGGTAAAAGGGATGCTGCAATTTCACAGCACCCCCCCCCATCAAGCACACTTGTGAAAGCCATTACGGGGTCTGTCACCCTGTTGGAGGAAGAGGCAGTGTTGGAGAGATGATGAAGATGCTGTCTGGACTGAGGGGCTCCAATGAGCCAAGAACATCTGTCACCAATATTTCTACTTCTGTGGCATCTGCAGCTTTCCTGCCCCTTGTGTATACTTTCTGCAGACCTCATTTCATTTTTTTTCCTCATCCCTTTAAAATACAGACATTCTGCAGTAGGATTAGGACAGGTTGAAGTTTGCGGTGGTATGATTTAATTTCTAAAAGAGCTCACATGCTAACCAAGACCATTAAATCACATAATTTCTCATAGAACTTCCAAAGCCCCACCCCATCTCCTCCTTTCTCCTTCCCCAAACTCTCCTACCTCCCCATTTCGATATCACCACCTTATAAATCTGTGAACTTCTTCTCCTTGAACCTCAGTGGTATTTCATCAAACTACCTGGACAGTGACAGGATTTAAGATAGGGAACTCCCATTTAGGCAAAACCAGGGGCTATGGGAAATGCTGGTTCTGGGAGCTACCCATGCCAACCTGGACCTCTACTACACCTACCCTGCAGTGCCCAGGCTAATGGAGCAGCTCTGTGTCAGCCTCTATTTGTTCTTAGACTTGTATTACTGGCTGAGGCCATCCTGATAAACAGATTCCATTTCTCCTGGAAAAGACATAGGAGTCCATCAGTCAGAAAGTACAAGTGACAGGTTAGATTAGTGTAGAAGAGTAGGTTCTAGAATCAGATTAAATTCTATCTTTACCGCCTTTCTAGTTGTGTGACAGTAGAAATCAATAGGGAATGTCTCTTTTCCCTCCCAATATTTCCTTCTATGGTGGAGGGAATTTGTGATAGGTTACAAAAATGAACATATATTCTTTCCCTTCTTGGAGCACACCCCTTAATCTATGCACTTTGATGCTCTTCTACTCTGTTTTGGCCTTGGCCATGTGCTTGCTTTAGACAATGAGATATTGGCAAATGGGATTCAAATCAAAGCTTGAAAAATACTTTCCCATGGAGCCAGTTGTCTCTTGTAGCTCTTGGGAGCCATTTGACTGCTATGGGAAGGAAAGGCTTCTGAAATCAGACCTCTTGACTGGGGCTGCCATCACTACAAATTTCCCTCAAGTCAGTACAAGGACAGCAATATCTTAGGTACTATTTGTACAGAAAGGTCAAAGTATACTTGTAACGGTTAATCCAAGTCATCAACTTGATTGGATTAATAAATTCCTAAGATTAAAAGGCTTTTGGGGTGTGTTGATGTTTTCAGTAATTGTTAGCATGGGAGACACCCAACTGAGTGGTGATACCTGCTCTGAATGTGCAATAGGCTAGTGGCCTGGATGAAGCAAAATGGGAAGAAGGAAGAAGCCTATGTAGATATAAGCTTCATTCTCCTTGGGCAGGTAATTTGATTGTTGTTCAATCACCCAAGGATATCAGACTCCAGCTTCTTCATTCTTCGAAAGTGGATGCTGAATAGCAATTCTCCAGGGCTGAATTAGGGATGCAGAAAAATTGCCAAACAGACAGATAAAATGCACATACATACTGGAGGGAAAATTAGAGGTTTTCTTTTGCTGTGAATCAATGCTCACAGAGGACCAATGATCCCTGCTACCCCCAGGACAATGAACACAGGGCTTAGAATACCACATCAATCTTTATTCTGCACTTTCTTGTGGGGAAGAATTTCTCAATATACTAAGATGCCCAGTTCTCAGAGGCACAAGGCTCGGAAGTTTCCAGCTTCCTCATCAAAGAATGTTAATACCACAGTTGAGATTGGATCTAAGCACACTGGGGTGCAGAGATATATGATAACTGTCAGATTTTAAAAATGTTTATTTGGATATAAGAAGGAACTAATGAATAAATCACTTTTAATAAAGAGAGTCATTAGATACTTGTAGGTATCAATTATTAGATAAAAGTAGAGACCTTATTATATATTGTCAATTACTATAAATCAACATTTTACATTTTGCATATACACAGATGCATATTTTCTTTTGAAGCACTATAAGTAAGGCTCCGTCATCTCCTAGGATACATATTACTTGACTTTCTATGAAAGAGGACTTGTTATAGTGACAAATGTCTCTGCTAACAAATGTCACAAGGAAATTATTAACTTGACATTATTTTTTCTCCATTAGAAAAGGAAACATCTATTTTGCATTTTAATGCTATACCTGAGATCACATAGGTATTTTGGTGGAACAGCCAGCCCCAGAACCAATGTAATTGTACGTGGCAATGACTCTGCTATGCTCTTCCCATCTCCAAAGCAGGAGCAGAGTTCTGGCATGCATCCTCACACTGCATGTCAACAATCACCTTTGTTTTATTTTACTTTGTCATCAGTGGTTAATATTTCCTGACACATCAGAAAAGGATTACATCTTGATGTACAGACTTCCTTCTCCCATTGATAGCCTTTGCTATTTGTCATAAATTGCAGATAGTTAAATAAGCATGTCTTTTAATCATGACTGGCCTGGGAACAGTTGAGACTAGTCATCCTAAGAGAACCCCACCAACTCTTTCCTAAGTCAGATTCCTTTCAGTAGTACTTTATTGTGTGGAGCTTTGTTGTATTTCCTGCTTTGGTTCAATAATGGGGCTTTAGTGACCCTTGTTTGTTTTGAAGAAGGATGACAGATTTCCTGAAGCTCTTTCTACAAGCAGACAGCTGTAGAAACATCATCCTCATGAACTAAACAAGTTCTGCTACCCAAGGATGCTCCTAAATATTCACGTTCTTCCAACCCCTGGAGAGTTTCTGCCGATATGATCTTGGGGATCGAGGCACATTTCTCATCCAAAGTTCTTTCCTTGCCATTCATCATGATCATTACCTTTTCCTAACCCTTGTGGTCAGGTTACTGTTGTATCTTGTTCACTTGAGTATTTATTATGTGGGATCAGACAACCAATTTGGAGTGTACAGATTTGACTACATTGGGAGGGACCCTTGAGGACACATAGTATAATTAGATAGATCTCAAAGGAGGTACCATATCACTTAACTGGATACAAGATAAAATTATAGATTACATTTAAAATCAAATTTTTAATGTTAATTTTCTTTTGAAACAGCCACTATGGGTGTTTAGAAAACACAAATTCCACTTTAAATACTTTTACAAGGATGACAACATATCTCCAGTTAGTTATTTTAATTTCTAGAATAAACTAGGGCTTGTCCAAATAAACCATATTTTCTTTCTTTTGCATTACAAAAATAAAATATGGATACAGAAAACCACACCAAGAAAATGCAGAGCTTTTTGAGTTATTATAAGATAGAAATCTTTGTTACCAACACCCAGGCCAAGAAATCAAATTTGCCGCAATCTTAGAAATAGCCCATTATGGTTTGGATCTGGAATGTTCCCCAAAGGCTCCTGTATTAAAGGTTTGGTTCTCTATGCAACAATGTTCAGAGGCAATGACTTAGGGTAGTGATTGGATCAGGAAAGCTCTGATCTTATTGTTGAATTAATCGATTCAGGGATTCGTATTTGATGGCATTGTTGGGAAGTGGTGAAAACTACTTGGTGGGGCCTAGTTTGAGGAAGTAGCGGTGCAGAAAGGCCCTGGAAGGGTATATCTTGTCACCCCTTCCCTCCATAATGGCTGCCATGAGCTGAGATGCTTTCCTCAGTCACACCCTTCTGCCATGATGTTTCTGCCTTGGAGTCAGCAAACATGGTCTGAAACTTTCAAAACCATGGAGTTGTTTTTCTCAGGCACTTGTCATAGGGATGAAATGCTAACTCACCATCCAATCACAGCCCTCTCTGTCCCAATTTTAACCAATAACTTATACTATCTTCATTACCTTTCTTGACTTTTCTTCATGTTTTTATCCCCCTAGTGAATATCCCTAGGAGCCTCAATTTAGT
Organism: Marmota marmota marmota; assembly: GCF_001458135.2. Lineage (NCBI taxonomy): Eukaryota > Metazoa > Chordata > Mammalia > Rodentia > Sciuridae > Marmota > Marmota marmota. The sequence continues at coordinate 26,580,129 of NW_026000016.1, read as the reverse complement.
CTGGCACACTTAAAGAAAATCGATATATCTTTTAAGGTTCTAAAGAGATCTTTTTTTTTCTTCCTTTGTAATTTTTCTGTAAAAGAATGAGGACCATTTGACCTAAATATTTCCCCACAGTCTGGATTTTTCTGAATGTCAACACAGGATGCAGTTCAGTACATTCCTCTGTTCTTGGTATTTGCTACAAATGGAATCAGATAAGACAAATTCTGATCAAACTCAATTCCTATCCATTTTTTCCCCAGACTATATGTCATGGTGTATTTTTATAGTGGGAGGCAATTGTGTTGGAATTCCTCTCTTTTGTGATGTTCGAAGCTATTGATGCTTCATGATGGGATCCCGTAATAATTTGGGGGTTTTATAAGGTATAATTTTATTTCTATTATTTTAGGTGGGAAGCTTTTATAAAAGAACCTTCCCTTTATCTACAATTTTAGTCACCTAACTAATCTTCATTCTACCTTCAGAAGTTTCTCCTTTGCATATTAATCTACCTGAAAGGGAAACCTGGGTGGCTAGTTTTTTTTTAAAATTATTATTATGAGTTGCGCATGACAATACAATGATCTTAACATATCATCCATTTGAATCAAATGGGGTATAATTTCTCATTTTTCTGAGTGTACAGGTTGCAGAATCACATCAACTGCTCTAGCCTGCTGGTACTTACCACATCCCTTTTACTGAAACACTATTGCATTAGGTGGTCCCTCTCCCAGTGCTAATCTGCAATTGGCCCATGCCTCTTTTTACTGCTCTGACTGTTTTGGTCTCAGGTATTTCAGGCTACTTTAATACCACTGTGACAGTTGTGGCTACTGGTGGTTTTTCCTCATCCCTTTGTAGTTTGAGAGTTGTGGAGATAAACTGCTATGTACTTTTATTTTAAAATACCATTCCTGTGTTTTCTGTTCTGCTGTCTGGGTCTTTTGTCTTTTCTCATGATGGGGTTTAGAAAGTTTGTAAAGCAATGCAGTGGACATTTCACACTCCTTCCAGAGCCATGTGCTAACTGGCTTATTGGAGGCTGAGGGTAGGTAACATGCCACAGTGTGTGGAGCAGATAAAATGCAGGAAGAGGTCTAGGGTTGGGGGTTTATCAAAATACCAGGACTTCTTCTTTTACCAAAAAGGACACCAATCTCTTTTGAAGAGTCTCATTTCCTAGTTCAAATTTATTTTCTTGCAAAGCATGTTAAAATTTTTCCAATCATGAATACATCCCTGGCTTTATTGTTGGTCTCACCTGGATTCAACTCTAGCTGTGCCATGGATTAATTCTTCAAACTTGGAAACATTGGTTTAATTATCTGAGGCTTGTGCACATACAATCAAGAAAAGAAAACTTATATACCTTATCAATCCCGTTTTTCCAGGGTTATTCTCATATTTTCTTTCCTCCCACCCTCACTCCCTACCAATACCTACCTTAAATACAAATCAATTTTGTTTTGTAATGTTTTATTTGGTTTTGTAGTGCTGGGGCTTGAACCCAGGGTCTTATGTGTGCTAGATGAGGTTTGTACCTTCATACCATATCCCCAGACCCTATAAATTTCAACTGATATTATCCCCAAGATATCTATAGAACCTGCTCATTTTTCTCCATCCTTATCACCATTGCCACATCCACTAATGAAAAGTAACATCTTTGATTGCCTGGACCAGGAAAACACCCTCCTGCATCACCTCTCAGCATGCCCTCTGACCCCTTTCATACACACTCTTTGAACTCATCCAGAAAAATTTCAAAACATAATAGTGTCAACCTTTTGTTTCAGTAACATTGACCATGTCAACTACTTTATTAAAACTCTTCCTGGTCATTTCATTGCATATGGGATTTAGGTGAAACTGGTTTTGAACTGAAAGTTCTAGCTTCTGTGCATCTCTCAAACTCTCTCCAATTGCCATCTCTATTTCAGTCACATTGACCTATTCTCATCACAGGGATTTGGCACATGCAATGTCCCTTTCTTAAAGTGCTTTTCTCTCCCTTCTTTACCCAGTTAACTTTAGATAATACTTTAGATCTCACTTTGAGCTCCTCAGTGAACTCTTTCCTGACCTCCAGAGTAGAACAGATCACACACAACACCAAACATCTTTACTTCTCTACCTGTAACATTAATTATGATAGCGTATAATCGCTATCTCTTTATACCTCTAGTCCTTAAACTTCAGACTTCTCAAGGGCAGAGATAAGGTTGTTTTTGCTGACTATTGTATTCCTAGCACAATATCTGGCACATAGCACTTAAAAACTTTTTATTAAATAAACGAATGTTTTTAAGATTATTGTAAACATATGATTCATATTGTGCAGTCTTTTTAAAACATATTTTGTATAACTTTATTTATTTACTTTTTATGTGGTGCTGAGGATCAAACCCATGGTCTCACTTGTGCTAGGCAAGCACTGTGCCACTGAGCTACAGCCCCAGCCCAAGTGCACAGTCTAAAGCCATTTAACTTTACATATCAATTAACTTTTTTTGTATACAAAATTAAGTTATTTTAAAGTAATCATTCATTAGATACCAACTTACTGGAATTGGTGAGGTTGGAGGCTTCCATTCAACCACACAAGCAGGTTGTAATGAAATCAAGTCCTAATTATACTCACACACACCCACACACACTCATACACACAAAAATGCAATCATTTCTGTCAGTGTGGCATAAAATTCCATAACCCTCACTTCTTCTTGCTTATCTGAGAAAACTGCTTGAAATTCATAACTAGGCAAATACAATAATATTCTCGATTGGGATTAATCCATGTACATCATGTTGGGGGAATTTTTTTAAAGCTATAACAATTGGGCTATTCAGAATTTCCGAGTTCTCTGCACTACCCAAACTCAGAATGATTATCTTTAAGCAAAACCATCAAATACTAAGAGTTTTTATGTTCCTAACTTACTCTAACTGCTAAGATGAAAAAAAAATGTAATAAACAATAAAGCAGTTCCTGTGTATGTTTGATTACTTTGGAATAAAGCAAGTGAATAGAAAGGAACTTCCTTCGTTTAAAAAAAAAATCGGAGTCATTGTTCCTTAGCTGTATAATAGTAGCTCAAAACAATGCAGATAATTATGATTTATTATGAACATTCTCCAAGCACCTGAATGCTGAGGTTCCTTGACCCTACAATGAATGAGTCATTATAACTTGTTTGTGCAGTTCAGAGAGGAAAACAACAAGCTCATAACTCCCTCTCACACTAATGATAAGGTGACATATACTTAATCAAAATAAAGGTCACTGAAATAATTCAGAGGTTGATTGTCAATGGAATTATTGATGAGTGTCCTTTGTAGTTACTAAAAAAAAACAAATTTTAGGAAAAGGATATAATAATCATGCAGATTAGATTGGTGGTTAAAAAACTGGGGGTAATTTGTTCTCTTATTGGACATTTGATGATGTCTGGGGACATTTTTTATTCTCACCACTGGGTGGATTGTTACTGGCATCTAATAAGTAGAGGCCAGGAATCTGATGGCTTAGCATTTTGCATTGCAAGTACACCTCCAGCCCACTCCAGCATGGATTCATCAGGTACAAAGTGTCAGTAGTGATGCACCTGAGATCATAAATAAGGAAACATTCAAGCTGTAAATGACCTGTGGCTCACTGGGACCATCTTTGATTTCAAGATGCAAATGACTATGGATGAAAACTAAGCTAAGACTAGGTTCTTCCTTCTCCACCATACTCTTTTTTATTTTTTTTTTTTTAGTTGTAGATAGACACAGTACATTTAATTAATTAATTAATTTTTATGTGGTGCTGAGGATCGAACCCAGTGCCTCCCATGTGCCAGTAAAGAGCTCTATCACTAAGCCACAACCCCAGCCCTCCACTATACTCTTATTATTGAATATATAATCTAGTGTTGTCTCCTTGGTGACATAATACATAGATAAATGAAAGGCGAATTTTACAGTGATAATAGACTTTCAAGAAAACAGATTGAAAACGTAGCTTGACTTTTTTTGAGGTAGGTAGGTATTATTTTCATACTTTGCCTTTAAAAGTCTTACCTAATTTTTTTATAATTCTCTCCTTTCCATCCTCCTCTTTCCTTACCCCCTGTTAGTGCTTCCCCCCCAATTAGTATATGACCTTCCATATTTTTCTGTGTTCACATAGCTAGAGAAGTGAACAGTATGCATTATTGTTACTCACACATATTTTTTGTTGGTGGTGTTTAGCAAATCTCATTTTATACATAATTTTCTACAACATACAGTTCTCATTCAAAAATATTTTATGAGAAATATTTCCAAAACAAATGGTATACACCTTCTTTCTTCTTTTAGGAGTATTTATCTACCATGCTTGATTCAATCATTCACCTATTAATGGACATTTATTTCTCTGTTATTTTTTTTACATGGTAAAACACACTAATGTTCCTTGGCAAATATCATTATGCCCTGTTGTTTTTATTTTAATGGGACGGATTCTCAGAAGTGCGATTGCAAGTTGAGAATTTGGTAAATTCCTGATAAATGCAGAAGCAAGAGAATCTTTTTAGTTAAAATTAGAAAGCCCAAAATGTATAGAACAGAAGTCATATGCTTTAAATTTAAATTAAACTTTTAACTAATTATAAATTAAATTGTGGGCAGCTACAGACGGTGGGGCGCCGCCAAGAAGCGACCAGCAAGCAGAGAGAAACGGTGCTACGGATTCTGTGGAGTCCTGCCGGCTGTGCCCTCACTGAGCCCCGGGCTGAGTTCGGGGTTTGAGATGGGGAAGGAAGCGGTCCAGTTCTATCTCCCACAACGGAAAGTCCACCAAGGAAGCCAGCGGCCACCATCTTGGAGAGCTGACGTCACCACCGCCAGTTTCCGACAGATTGCAACAATAAAACAGGTGTGTGTTACTCAGTCCATCTCCCATACAGCGGGGAATTCGCATAAAACCTCTCCCAGGCTTTCCGGGGGAGGGATTATCAGAACAAGCCTGCATAGAGACTCGGGAAAGGTAGAGACACCTGGCCTCCAACTCCCCCTCCCATCAGCGGCGAAAACGAAACCTGTCTTGCCGGCTCTGGGGGAGGGGCAAGCGGAAAAAATCAAAACAATAGGGTGCGGATTCCCAATAGCCACCCTACACACCCAGCAAACCGCAGGCCCAGAGTACAGTTTGAACTGCCGAGAGGCATCACACAGGGGAAGGCCGGGCTAGCAGAAGAAGCCAGGGGACTAGAGGCCAGGCCCTCGCGACTGGGCGGCTAGAGACCACCCGCCTGCCCGCCATCGACCGCCCGTGCGACTGGGCGGCTGGAGACCGGGCGGCTGGAGACCGACTGCCCACCGGCAACCGGGCGGCTAGACCCCGAGGTGCGGCCCAGCAGGTACGGCGCAGAGACTCTAGGAAGAGGTCTATAGCCAGGCCTTCATGAAGTAGACAACCAGGAGCTGAAACCAACCAAAGACAGACCAGTCCCACCCCTCCCTTCGGACACCCCGGCAAGGAGCCTGGGGCCCGCCATAGCAGAGAGGTGACATCACCGGAGTTCGGCCGACGGAATTCCTTCCCAGCAGAATCCACTTTAGTAGGAGAGAGCAGAAACATAGCAATCAAACAGAGCTGGAAAGTAACGTGAACAACATGAAAAAAACAAGGGAAAAAAGGATTACAAACAATGAAGGACAACTTAAATCTACAGGAGGACCTAGAAGCATCAGAAACATGGATAGGGAAAGAACTCAAGGCATACCTAACTCAGATGGAACGGAATATTAGAGAAGACATGAGACAACAAGTCCAAGCAATGAAAGTATATTTTGAAAACGAATTAAACAAACAAATTCAAATGACAAAGAACGAGCTTTACCAGGAGATAGAGATTTTTTAAAAAAATCAAACAGTAATCGTAGAAACGCAGGAAACTATAAACCAAATTAAAAACTCAAACGAGAATATTACAAATAGACTAGATCGAGTAGAAGTCAGAACATCAGATAATGAAGACAAAGCTTATCAACTTGAAAAGAATATAGTCAACACAGAAAGGATGCTTAAATCTCACGAGCAATCTATTCAAGAGATGTGGGATGTCATAAAAAAACCAAACTGAGAGTCATCAGAATAGAAGAAGGTACAGAGGTTCAAACCAAAGGAATGGACAACATATTAAATGAAATAATTCTAGAAAACTTCCCAGAGATGAAAGATGGAATAGATTGCCAAATCCTGGAAGCTTACAGGACCCCAAACATTCAAAACCATAATAGACCAACACCAAGACATATAATTATGAAGATAGCCAACATACAGAACAAGGAGAGAATATTAAAAGCTACAAGAGAAAGGAGGCAGATTACATTGAGGGGTAAAGTAATTAGGTTAACGACTGATTTTTCATCACAGACTTTGAAAGCTAGAAGATACTGGAACAATGTATTTCAAACGCTGAAAAATAATGGATTCCAACCAAGAATACTGTATCCAGCAAAATTAAGCTTCAGATTTGACAATGAAATTAAAATATTTCACGATAAACAAAAGCTAAAAGAATTCGCAGCCAGAAAACCAGCACTGCAAAGCATTTTGAGCAAAATACTACAAGAAGAGGAATTGAAAAATAGCGCCCAAAACTAACAGTGGGAGGTATCTCAGTAAAGGGGGAGAAAAATAACCAAAGAGGAAAAACTAGCCAAACTAAAATAAATAAATAAATAAACATGACTGGAAGTACAAACCATATTTCAATTGTAACCTTAAATGTTAATGGCCTAAATTCACCAATCAAGAGACATAGGCTAGTAACCTGGATTAAAAAAACAAATCCAACAATATGCTGCCTTCAGGAGACTCATATGATAGGAAAAGACATACACAGGCTGAAGGTGAAAGGTTGGGAAAAATCATACCACTCACATGGCCCTCGGAAGCAAGCAGGAGTGGCCATACTCATATCGAATAAAATCAACTTCAAACCTAAGTTAATCAAAAGGGATAAAGAAGGACACTATATACTGTTAAAAGGAACCATCCACCAACAAGACATAACAATTATCAATTTGTATGCACCAAACAATGGTGCTGCAACGTTCATAAAACAAACTCTCCTCAAGTTCAAGAGTCAAATAGACCACAACACAATAATTATGGGTGACTTCAACACACCGCTCTCGCCATTAGACAGATCCTCCAGACAAAAGCTGAATAAAGAAACTATAGAACTCAATGACACAATCAATAACCTAGACTTAACCGACATATATAGAATATATCAACCATCATCAAGTGGATACACGTTCTTCTCAGCAGCACATGGATCCTACTCAAAGATAGACCATATATTATGCCATAGGGCAACTCTTAGTAAATATAAAGGTGTGGAGATAATACCATGCACCATATCTGATCATAATGGAATGAAACTGGAAATCAATGATAAAAGAAGGAAGGAAAAATCCTGCATCACATGGAAAATGAACAATATGTTACTGAATGATCAATGGGTTACAGAAGACATAAAGGAGGAAATCAAAAAATTCTTAGAGATAAACGACAATTCAGACACAACATACCGGAATCTATGGGACACAATGAAAGCAGTTTTAAGAGGGAAATTCATTTCCTGGAGTTCATTCCTCAAAAAAAGAAAAAACCAACAAATAAACGAACTCACACTACATCTCAAAACCCTAGAAAAGGAAGAGCAAAACAACAGCAAATATAGCAGAAGACAAGAAATAATTAAAATCAGAGCGGAAATCAACGAAATTGAAACAAAAAAAACCATTGAAAAAATTGATAAAACTAAAAGTTGGTTCTTTGAAAAAATAAATAAGATCGACAGACCCTTAGCCATGCTAACGAAGAGAAGAAGAGAGAGAACTCAAATTACTAACATACGGGATGAAAAAGGCAATATCACAACAGACACTACAGAAATACAGAAGATAATTAGAAAGTATTTTGAAACCCTATATTCTAATAAAATAGAAGACAGTGAAGACATCGATAAATTTCTTAAGTCATATGAGCTGCCCAGATTGAGTCAGGAAGACACACACAATTTAAACAGACCAATAACAAAGGAAGAAATAGAAGAAGCCATCAAAAGACTACCAACCAAAAAAAGCCCTGGACCAGATGGGTATACAGCGGAGTTTTACAAAACCTTCAAAGAAGAATTAATACCAATACTTTTCAAGCTATTTCAAGAAATAGAAAAAGAAGGAGCTCTTCCAAATTCATTCTATGAGGCCAACATCACCCTGATCCCGAAACCAGACAAAGACACTTCAAAGAAAGAAAACTACAGACCAATATCTCTAATGAACATAGATGCAAAAATTCTCAATAAAATCCTGGCGAATCGAATACAAAAGCATATCAAAAAAATTGTGCACCATGATCAAGTAGGATTCATCCCTGGGATGCAAGGTTGGTTCAATATACGGAAATCAATAAATATTATTCACCACATCAATAGACTTAAAGATAAGAACCATATGATCGTCTCGATAGATGCAGAAAAAGCATTCGACAAAGTACAGCATCCTTTTATGTTCAAAACACTAGAAAAACTGGGGATAACAGGAACTTACCTCAACATTGTAAAAGCTATATATGCTAAGCCTCAGGCTAGCATCATTCTAAATGGAGAAAAACTGAAGGCATTCCCGCTAAAATCTGGAACAAGACAGGGATGCCCTCTCTCACCACTTCTATTTAATTTAGTCCTTGAAATACTAGCCAGAGCAATTAGACAGACAAAAGAAATTAAAGGCATAAAAATAGGAAAAGAAGAACTTAAAATATCACTATTTGCGGACGATATGATCCTATACTTAGAAGACCCAAAAGGGTCTACAAAGAAACTACTAGAACTGATAAATGAATTCAGCAAAGTGGCAGGATATAAAATCAACACGCATAAATCAAAGGCATTCCTGTATATCAGTAACAAAACTTCTGAAATGGAAATGAGGAAAACCACCCCATTCACAATATCCTCAAAAAAAATAAAATACTTGGGAATCAACCTAACAAAAGAGGTGAAAGATTTATACAATGAAAACTACAGAACCCTAAAGAGAGAGATAGAAGAAGATCTTAGAAGATGGAAAAATGTACCCTGTTCATGGATAGGCAGAACCAACATCATCAAAATGGCGATATTACCCAAAGTTCTCTACAGGTTCAACGCAATGCCAATCAAAATCCCAACGGCATTTCTGGTAGAAATAGATAAAGCTATCATGAAATTCATATGGAAAAACAAAAGACCCAGAATAGCAAAAGCAATTCTAAGCAGGAAGTGTGAATCGGGAGGTATAGCGATACCAGATTTCAAACTGTACTACAGAGCAATAGTAACAAAAACAGCATGGTACTGGTACCAAAACAGGCAGGTGGACCAATGGTACAGAATAGAGGACACAGAGACCAATCCACAAAATTACAACTTTCTTATATTTGATAAAGGCGCTAAAAGCATGCAATGGAGAAAGGATAGCATCTTCAACAAATGGTGCTGGGAAAACTGGAAATCCATATGCAACAAAATGAAGCTGAACCCCTTTCTCTCGCCATGCACAAAAGTAAATTCAAAATGGATCAAGGACCTAGATATCAAATCAGAGACTCTGCACCTGATAGAAGAAAAAGTTGGCTTCAATCTACACATTGTGGGGTCGGGCTCCAAATTCCTTAATAGGACGCCCATAGCACAAAAGTTAATAACTAGAATCAACAAATGGGACTTACTCAAACTAAAAAGTTTTTTCTCAGCAAGAGAAACAATAAGAGAGGTAAATAGGGAACCTACATCCTGGGAACAAATCTTTACTCCTCACACTTCAGATAGAGCCCTAATATCCAGAATATACAAAGAACTCAAAAAATTAAACAACAAGATAACAAACAACCCTATCAACAAATGGGCGAAGGACCTGAACAGACACTTCTCAGAGGAGGACATACAATCTATCAATAAGTACATGAAAAAATGCTCACCATCTCTAGCAGTCAGAGAAATGCAAATCAAAACCACCCTAAGATACCATCTCACTCCAGTAAGATTGGCAGCCATTATGAAGTCAAGCAACAATAAGTGCTGGCGAGGATGTGGGGAAAAGGGTACACTTGTACATTGCTGGTGGAACTGCAAACTGGTGCGGCCAATATGGAAAGCAGTATGGAGATTCCTAGGAAAGCTGGGAATGGAACCACCATTTGACCCAGCTATCGCCCTTCTCGGTCTATTCCCTGAGGACCTTAAAAGAGCATACTATAGGGATACTGCCACATCAATGATCATGGCAGCACAATTCACAATAGCTAGACTTTGGAATCAACCCAGATGCCCTTCAATAGATGAATGGATTAAAAAACTGTGGCATTTATACACAATGGAGTATTACGCAGCACTAAAAAATGACAAAATCATGGATTTTGCAGGGAAATGGATGGCATTAGAGCAGATTATGCTAAGTGAAGCTAGCCAATCCTTAAAAAACAAATGCCAAATGTCTTCTTTGATATAAAGAGAGCAACTAAGATCAGAACAGGGAAGAAGAGCATGAGGAAAAGATTAACATTAAACAGAGACGAGTGGGGGGAGAGAAAGGGAGAGAGAAGGGAAATCGTATGGACATGGTAGGAGACCCTCAATGTTACACAAAATTACATATAAGAGGTTGTGAGGGGAAAGGGGGGGGGACAAGGGAGAGAATTGAACAACAGCAGATGAGGTAGAGAGGGAAGATGAGAGGGGAGAGGAGGGGGGATAGTAGGGGATAGGAAAGGTAGTAGAATACAACAGTCACTAATATGCCATTTTGTAAAAATGTGAATGTGTAACCGATGTGATTCTGCAATTTGTATTTGGGGTAAAAATGGGAGTTCATAACCCACTTGAGTCAAATGTATGAAAGATGATATGTCATGAGCTTTGTAATGTTTTGAACAACCAATAAAAAAATAAATAAATTAAATTGTGGGTGGGAAAGTATTCACGTCAAAAAATGTCTACTTTTGTAAAATATTTATCAGGTAATACAGATAATGTTCAAAAAGAATAAATCCAAGTAGCTTCTTTTATTTTTATTTTTTTTAATTTAAAATATGAAATGTTATGAATAAAAAATAAATGTGGGGTCCAAAAACCACAGTATGAGATAGTTAACAGCATGGCTTATGTAACACCCCACCTCACCTTTCCCAGCCTCATGTTTAGGCAGTCACTGCAAGGCTGCTCTGAGATTATATGGTCATTATAGTCTAAGAGTCACATTTGAAGCAGCAACCTAAACCCACACCAAGAAGGACTGTCCTCTTCAAGAATTCCAAATGTCTTTTGCAATAGCTTCTGCAAGGCAGGCCCAGCCCCTGAGAGGGTGGTGCTGTGCTGGGGACATGAGTCCCCCAAGAAGCTCAGTGAAGTTTGGAGATTAATACTGAAAACTGCGCTTTGTCTGGACAGAATCAAGAATCTGCTGCAGTTCCTCATCTTCAAATCGCCCCTCCAGGCTTGGAATCAGAGTCTTGGACTCCTCTGCAGTCTCTGGGCAAAGGTTGGCCAAACAGGCCAACTCAAACTTGTGTAGCTTTTTCTGGCGCAGCAAGCTACGGACACTTGTAATGGTCTTTGTTTTTGAAATGACCGAAACGGGAAGTGTACTTTAAAGTTTTCATGTAGACTTCTGAGAGTTCCTGCCTGTCCTCTGCACTCTCACTTTGTTGCTTTCGATGCTCCAGAAGCATATGAACTTCTGAATTTAGAAGAGTCTCCGCTGTTTCAAACTCTTTGGGAAAGATAAGCTGTGAGGCATCCTCTTCCACGTCACCTGCCCATGGATCCCTGCCCCCAGACGCCATAGCCGCACAGTGTACTACCACAAACACCACCGGGAGCGGAAGTGGAAGTGTGGAGCAGCCAGCTGCCCCCGGAAGGGGTGGGATGGCCAAGTAGCTTCATTTAAAGAATATTCTTAGTTGTTGATGGACACAAGTCTCTTCCTTCCTTCCTTCCTTCCTTCCTTCCTTCCTTCCTTCCTTCCTTCCTTCCTTCCCCACAATTCCAGCTCCCCAATAGCTTTTTTAAACTGCAGAAAATTCCATAAAAGAAACATTAAAAATCATATGCAAATGGCTAGCAAACATATAGGAATATATGAAAATTCTGTAGACCACCAAACTTCATGTTAAAGTAGTGACTTACTATCACTTTATATCTATATACTGGCAAAATTAAAAAGAATCCTAACACTCCCTGCAGGCAAAAAGATATTAGCCTACATTCCGGTTGATAATGTAAATTGTAAGCCATTTGGAAATCAGCCTGGATTAATTTTTTTCTCAAATTTATGTGTGGTCACAGAAGCAGCAGTTGTTCAAGCATTTGGGGAAAAGTATATCAGAAAAAAGTTTCGTTAGTAGCTTATAATACTAGCAAATTACCAAAATGAGAGCCAGAAATGAGCTTCAACTACTATGTATACATTAACTCCCCAGTGAACAATTCTATCCTATTCCTTGGGTCAGATATTTAGCAGTTCTCTCCCTTTTCCTAAATTGCTAGATAGCCAGGCCAAAGCCTGTTCTTGGTTAAATCGTGGTGGGAAGAGTGTGTCAGACAGGTTCATCCTTAAGCTGTAATTCAAGTTGAATTCTAGGCACGCCAGGTTTCAATGCTGTCTCCATGTGTTTTAGTCAGCTTTTCCACCACTATGACTAAAAGACCCCACCAGCACAATTGTAGAAGAAAAATTTACCTGAGGGCTCATAGTTTCAGAGGTCTCAGTCCATAGAAGGCCAGTCCCATTCCTCAGGGCTCCAGGTGAGGCAGGACGTCCTGGTGGAAGAGTATGGCAAAAGGAAGCAGCTCACAACGACAAACAGAAAGCAGAGAGAGAATGACTCCACTCTCCAGATACAAAATATATACCCCATAGCCATGCCCCCAATGAATCACATCTTCCAGCCACAGCCCACCAGCCTCCAGTTACCACCCAGTTAATCCCACCAGAGATTAATTCACTGATTAGATTAAGGCTATATAATTTAACCATTTCTCCTACGAACCTTCTTTTTTTTTTTTTTTTTACCATGTGATTTATTTTTATTTTTAGTCATACATGACAGCAGAATGTATTTTGACATATAATACATACATGGAATGTACATACATCAATCATATTGTCTATTCTATTCTGCTGCCCTTCTATCCTCCTTACTCCTCCCCTCCTCTCCCATCCTTTCTCTTTATCCAATCTAATGGGACACACTTTTTTTTTCTTTTTCTCATCACAACATTATATATGTATTCTGTATAACAATGAGGTTCTCCTTCCATCTTCCATGCAACTCCCCTTCTCCCTCTTTTTCCCTCCCACCTCTCTTCGCTATTTAGTGGTAGTTGTCTTCTCATGCTCTTCCTCCCTATCCCATTTTGAGTCACGCCCTTATATCAGAGAAGACATTTGGCATTTGTTTTTTAGGGATCTGCTAACTTCACTTAGCATAATCTGCTCTAATGCCATCCATTTGCCTGCAAATGCCATGATCTTGTTAGTTTTTAGTGCTGAGTAATATTCCATTGTGTATAAATGCCACATTTTTAAATCCATTCATCTATTGAAGGGCATCTAGGTTGGTTCCACATTCTAGCTATTGTGAATTGTGCTGCTATAAACATTGATGTGGCTGTGTCCCTGTAGTATGCTCTTTTTGGGTCTTTTGGGTATAGTCCGAGAAGGGGAATAGCTGGGTCAAATGGTGGTTCCATTCCCAGCTTTTCAAGGAATCTCCATACTGCTTTCCAAATTGGCTGCACCAATTTGCAGTCCCACCAGCAATGTATGAGTGTACCTTTTTCCCCACATCCTCTCCAGCACTTATTGTTGTTTGACTTCATAATGTTTGACTTCATAATGTTCATAATGTTTGACTTCACTGATTAGATTAAGTCTATATAATTTAACCATTTTTCCTACAAACCTTCTTGCATTGCCTCACACATGAAGTTTAGGGGAAACCACATCTAAACCATAACAGTATGACTCAGTTTTCCATCATTACACAGAAATACCTGAGGCTATTAATATATAAAGAAAAAAGGTTTATTTTGGCTCATATTTTCAGAGGTTCCAATCCATGATCAAGTAGTTCCATTGTTTTGGGCCTTTGGCAAGGTAACACATCATGGCAGGAATGCATGGTAGAGCAATCATCTTAACTCATCAACCAAAAAACCTGGAGAAAGAGGAAAGAGACCACAGTTCCTCTTTGAGAGCACACCCCCCACCCAGTGAACTTAATGACTTCCCTTTAGGCCTCACCTCTTAAAGGTCCCACTATCCTGGTGATCAAGCCTGTAAAATATGAGACTTTGGGATACATTCCACATCCATTGCCTAGGAAGGGCAAAGCTGCCAAGAGTCTGAGAATTCTAATTTGTGTGTAAATCTGAAATCAGCATGCGCTGACCTCTGAAGAGAAGAAACTAGAGAAATCAAGCTGAGGATACATCTGGAGCAATTCACAAGCTCAGGATGCTGCCCTCAGAGCAGGTGACCAGGGCTAGCATGGGCACATTTTTATCTATTGAGGGATAGAGACTCCTCCTAGTGAGAAAAAAGTGAATTCACAGACTGCATGTGAGACCCATCTAGTTTGTTTCCTCACTACATTTCCCCCCTAATTTCACTAGCCTATGTATTTAAAAATCATATCACAAGGACATGTCACCAATTTCAACTTGAAAGAGGACAAATGACAGTAGAAACCATTTGTTGAAGCCATGGCAAAGTGAAGGTATTCTGAAAAGAGTTTCAAAACCCATATGTAGGACATAAGTTTTCATAAGTGTACGTGTGGTCTTAGGAACAATAGGATGGACTAGTTTTATTGGTGCTAGTGCAGAACATATGAGATATATGATCATTATGAATATGTGGGGAAATGTAATGACAAATTAAGTTTTATATCATACCTTAGTATGCTTTAGATGACTGTCCCTCAAAGGTCCATGTAAATTCTTGGCTAACAGGGTGTCACCATTGGGAGGTGATGAAACCTTTATGTGGTGGGTCTAGTGGGAGGTTCTTAAGTGTCAGGGGCATGCTCTTAAAGGGGATAGTGGGATTCCAACCCCTTCCCTTTCCTCTTTTCTTACTGACTAATGAGGTCAGGGGTTTGTTTTTAATTGATTTCTGGAATTTATTTATAGTTCCTTAATACTGACACATTGCTGGTTACACATTTTAAGAACTCCACCATGTTTGCGATATGTTGCCTTGGTGACACAAAGCCACTGAGCCACTTGATATTGAATTGGACCAAAACACATCTTTTCCCTTATGAGTTAATTATCTCAGGTATTTCATTATAGTCATGGAAAGCTAATACAGTGCTAATGGGGGAATATATAATTCTTAAGTCCTTTCTCATTTTGTACTTCCAGGTTCAGATGCCAACTTCAGCCCTCACTATCTGGTTTGTAGCACAAGGAATAGGGCAGGTCACAGAAAGCCTGGTCTCTGTTTTCTTCATTCATTATCCCAATTATGGCTGGCCGGCCAACACACCTGTAAAAATAATTTGAAAGGAAGCCAGCATTAGGGAAAGGTCCAAGTAAAGAAAATTAACAGTAAGACCCCAATATGCAAGACTGCCTCAGAAATCTCTAAGATTTATGATACTAATACCTATGATATAACATAAAAGCAGCGAAAGGTGTGCTTCCTATATGTAAGAGTAGAACTTGACCTGGATCCCTATTTTGGGCATCTATAATCAAGGCCATTAGGTAGTTTCCCCTGGGAAGAGATGAGTTGCAACCTGCCCTGGGGTAATAGAGTTTTCTCTCTCCCTCCACATTCAGTTATCTAGGTTCTGTTACTTTGGGTTTTAGTCATATTTATAATGAAGATGTTAAAGTAAAACTTTATGAGCTTTAGAGCCTCAGAAAAAAAATGGCTGAGAGTTTTGATGGCTTTAGACTCAAAATAAGTATGCTGACAGATTATATTCTGCCAAGAATAAACCTTCTCTTGTGCAGTTGAGTCATAGACCCTTTGGTGCAATCATCAATAATTGGAAACCCACTAATAAGTTCTATATTCCACAAAGGTTGCCACATACCAGAGATGCTGCTCCATCAGCTAGTCCATGTTGGGGAGTGTATATAATCTTGGCAAAAATGGCAGGCACGTTTGGACTTTTCCACACTTTTTTAAAGTACCAAATGTGCCTGCTACAGATGAAACTCAGTTGTACTATGTCTTAGTATAGGGTGGTGGCAGGCTTTGATCCTTTTCTACCACAAAATGCTGGTTTAAAAATGGAATCCATGTATAACAAGGCAGACTGTTCAAATGCATGGTGGTGATTAAAATGTTTTTAAAAATTCACAGTTTTAGTAGAAAGAAATATTACTATTGTGCCGCACAAGAGAAAAACTATTAACTCTAAACCAAACACAGAAAATCAGGCTTTAGAAACTTCATTTACTTCCGAGCAAAGCTATTCATTTAAACTTTCTTCCTCTATGGTGATTCACTCCTGTCAAGAGACTCTTGTTAAAAGAAGAGATAATTAATATATTCATGTCACAGTCATTTGAAGGGTAAGTACTATGAAAGCCACAGAGCCTATGGATATTTTGAGGATTCCCTGGGAAATTAAAAGTCTAGGGTTGAACCTCCATTTCTAGCACTTTGGGGAGTGAGATATCATTAAAAAATACAAATAAAAAAAATTGAAAAATATATTGTACTTTAAAAATTTTAAATGTGTGTATGAGTCTAGTTCATGAGGTTGAAAACATGAATAATTATTTATGAAATACAGTCCATAATAATATATAAAATGAGAAGAATATAACAGCTTAATATTTTTCAAAGTTTCTTATACTATTCTGCAGTAAGGAAAATATTAATGAATTATTGATACGTTGTATGTGCATGATAAATTTCAAAGGTAATCAGTAGAAATAGGAGAATGTATACTCAAAAAAATAGGGATAAAGAAAACTGAGCATTCCAGATCAGTTTTTTAAAAAGGAGAAAAAGAAGACTTAGAAACTGCAGAAAAAGAAAGTTTAAGGTAGAAATGCATCTGCAAATACCATTATTAGAAAAAATGTAAATTAGGTTTTTCCATTCAAAGACAAAGATTGTGAAAGTAATGGATGTCTTTAATCCTGATACTTGCTATTTACAATAGATACGTCTGAAACAGGCACAGAAAGTATTAAATAATGAAAAAAACAGGCGAACACCAATCAGAAGAAAACATATGTAATGTTATTACTGTGAAAATGCAAAAATTTGATAAAAATAATTATTAAAGATGAAAAAGGTTACCATATAGAGTTAACCTTAAGGATTCTTAATATTGTGATTGGAAAATATATAAATTAAAATGACAGATACATAAAGAGAAAATTTTACCATCTCAGTCATACAAGAGTTTTACATCTATTTCTGATTACATAAATGTGTATGTGTGTATGTGTATAAAACAGGCCCAAAACAACTATTAAATTTATTCCCTTAGAATATATTTAGTAAATTTCTTTCAACTGGAAAACAAAAATTATTTTCAAGTACTCTCATTGTTTACAAAACGTAATATTTACTAGGATATAAAAGAAATCCTAAGGAATTTTAAAGAATATGCATGGTGCAGATTTTCTTCTGTAATTACAATGCCATTAAATAGAAATTAATAGCTAATGAAAGCTTTTAAACAATTTTTTAATTTTTGAAAATCCATAAACTCAAAATAATTTAAGCAATACAACAAATAACATTCGATTATAGCCCAATGTATAAATAAATAAGTGGGGGAGAAGAGACAAATCTACCATGCAGAGGAATTCCAAATAATTTATGTAGATGCCCTCAGTCCTCCCGCCAAAGAGAAGGAGCATAGCTCACCACCCTGGAAGTGTGAACTGTACATAATAGCAACTTCCCCCCAAGGAAAAAGGTAAAAGGGGTGGGGAATGGGATAAATTTACAGTGGAAAGGACTGACAAATACAATTTAAGAGAGAGATCAAGGTTAACATCATCGATGGTATGTCATGTCGCTAACACATGCCTTTAATACATACAATGTGATGAAAACGGTACTTTATATCCTCTCGGGTAAATCCACAATGCATATTTAAGTATGAAAAAACTACCAAATCCAGTTGAAGAACTGTTCTATCAAATAACTGATGAATATTCTTCAATATCGTCAAAATCATCAAAAGAAAAAAAAGGAAAGTCCAATAAAACCATCACAGTCTAGGGCAGCCTAGGGTGCCATTGCAGATGAAGCTGACATGGTGAGAGTGGCCGTAAACTATACTTAGTGAGACTGGATGACTAACAACATAACTTCACTTACAAATCAGACAGGAAGATACCATTTGCCTACCCTTCTCTGTCAAATAGCCTACAATATCACCTGCGTAGAATTTATAACTTAAGGTTACTTGATTACTGCTTTTCTCCTTCTCCCAGATAAACTCCACCAAATCAAGGACTTTGTATTGTTGGTACTTCTTCAGCATGAACACAGAACACTACGAGAAACTAAAGAAATTATTATACTAAATAGTGAAACACTTAAAGCTTTCCCTTTCATCTTCCTATATTATAATTCCATTCAACATTACATTACAGGTTCTCAAGATAACATATCATATTTTATATAGAATCCTAGAAGAATACTTGTTTTCAGTATTAGAATCTAAGTTACAAGTTTTCTACATATACAGGCTACAACAAGAAAATATGATGCTGAGGTATCATTTGTACTACCAATTAAAACAACTGTGAATATGGATAGCACAATATGTGTATCACTTTATTGAATGGCTTTAAAATTCCCAATCAAATCAATATATACACTATGCTCGTGGTTAGCAATAGTCAATATTACAACTATCTCAATTCTCCAAAATTTGATTGATTTAATGCTATTCCTGTGAATATCCCAACAGGGTTTTTCACAGAATTGACCAAGAGATTCTAAAATTTATCTGAAAAAGCAAAAAACCAAAAATGATTATGGGGACCCTGCAGAAGACAGAGGAGGAAGATTTAGTAATGACACAGAGTCTTGGTGACACAGGGCTAGAAAGATCAATGGAACACAATTCACATTCAAGAAACAGACCTACACTTATGTAGAAATTTGATACAAGGCAAGTGTGATATCACACCTGGCTATATAATATTGATGCTGGAAAACTGATTATAAATGTAAAAGAATTATACCTGTCTCACATCATGCAAAAACTAAATTTCAAATGGAATAAGGACTTATCTGTGGAAGGCCAAATTTTAAAATCTCTAGACCAAACTATAAGAAATTATTTTTATGACTTTGGGAGGAGAGAAGGATATCTTAAGATTAAACAGCCACATACATGATCATAAAGAAAATTACAGACAAATTTGAACATGTTGGAATTAAGAACAGCTGTTTGTCAAAGGTTTCAAGAAGAAAACAAAGAAGATAAACCACAAAGAAGATATGTGCAGCATATGTAACTAGCAATGTGTCAGTATTAAGGAACTATAAATAAATTTCAGAAATCAATTAAAAACACACACACATATCAGTAGGAAAATGAACAAAGTCGTGAACAGGTATTTCACAGAAAAGCTGTATTTATAATATATACGTAAGTATGTATATAGGTGTATGTATATGTATTATGCATATATACATATACAGTATTTGAAATATATATATATATATATATATA
>NW_026000016.1:26553780-26559043 GCF_001458135.2 Marmota marmota marmota | reverse complement strand
AAAAAAAAAAAAAAAAAAAAAAGCCAGACTGCGGCAGAAAATAAGCTAAGTGTCCTTAAGAATGATGAAAATTCTGATATTTGACTTTACACTCACTAGATTCACGAACATAAAAGCATCTGGCAGTACAAAGCATTGGCAAGGAGGTCGATCACTGCAGGCTGCTCACTGTACTGCTGCGAATGTACAGGGCCTACTCTTAAAGCAATTTGTCACACTCTACTGCAGTTTAAGATCAACCACTGAACAATTCTGCTCCTAGGTATATGTGCTAGAAAATAGTCTACATGTACAGACCAGAAGACCTGTGCAAGAACATTCTTCGTCATGTTGTTTACAAAAGCAAAGAACTAGTTCATTGGCAGGACAATTGGTAAGTTCTAATATGTTCTTCCAGTAAAATTCTGTATATCAATAAAGATGAATGGCCTGCCCTGAAGCATTAGCAGGAATGGATATCACAAATGAGGACAATACAAGAAGTTTTCCATTTTTTCTAGGTTATTCAATTTGTTGGCCCATAATGGTAGAGCAGTCTCCCTTTACCTTCAATCTTACTTAACATGGTTTCAACTGCTCGTGGTCAACTGTGTTGTGAAAATATTAAATGGAAAACTCCAAAAATAAGCAATTCATAAGTTTTTAATTGCACACCATCCGATGAAATCTCGTGCTGTCTCACTTTGTCCCACCTGAGACATGTATCTATACTGTATAATGCAACCTGCCCCATTAATCAATTAGCAGGTGTGCAGTTAATCAGATTATTGCAAAATTGTAGTTCTATTATTCAATAAATCCTCATTTTACTTAATAATGGACCCAAAGTGCAAGAGTGGTGACGATGGCAATTCAGATATGCCAGAAAAGCTATAAAGCTTTCTTTAAGTGAAAAGAAAAAAAAAAGATCATATACTGAAATAAGATTTCAGCAAGAAATTGCATTTGATCTCTTTCATATAAAATGGATCTTCTATCTGAATTTATGAAGAAGGAAAAATAAATTCATGCTAATTTTGCAGTCATACCTCAAGGTGATAAAGTTGGGACCACAGTACATAAATGCTTAGTTAAGACGGAAAAAGCATTATATTTGTATATATTTGTATAGAAAAAATATCCTAGTATGTATAGGGTTCACATTGCCCATGATTACTGGCATCCACCACAATTCTTGCACTATATCACTTGCATATAAGGAAGGGGGAGCTACTAGAGTCTTTTATAATCTTCTTTATGTCTGTGACATCAGTGATAAGGTTTCCTCTTTCTGATTTTGTTGGGGCCTTTTATTTTATTAGTTTAGGTTAAGAAGTACCAAGGATTTGTTAATCCTTTCCAAGCAAAAATGCTTTTGATTTTTCCATTCCCATTTTTATTTATTTATGCTTTAATCTTTCTTTCTTATTTTCTGCTACTTTGGGGATTAGTTTGTTCTTCATTTTCTAGTTCCCTGAGGTGTTTCACTACAAACCCCCTCTTAGTACTGCTTTTGCAGAATCTTACATGGTTTGTCTGGTTTGGTTTTGCCATTTTCTCAGATGTTTGTTATGTCCAATCATTATTTTACCCTACCTCCTTCTCTTGCTATCTTCCTTTGTGTTTCACTGATTTTGTAGTGAAATGCTTTGATCCATTTCTTATTTTCTTTTGCGTAACTTCTATATTCATTTTTATTTCTTATCATGGGGGGTTACATAAAAAAGTTTTATGGTTGTAACAATCTAGGTTAAGATGATAACATCTGAAGTTCACTTGCATACAAAACTCTACACATTTATCCCCCGGCCACTTGGTACTTTATGATCTTAATATTATAAGTTACATTTCTTTAATGTGCCCATTAAAGTATTTTATAGCTATAGTTCTTTATGTTTCTGTCTTTTGATATCTATACCAAAATTAAAAGTGATTTATACATCACACTACAGTTTTACAGTATTTGTCTATATACTGACCTTCACCAGAAAGCTTACCCTTTCTTCTGCTTCCATATTACTATTTAGCACTTTTTCATTAAACTTTGAAGGACTCCTTTTAACATTTTTATAAGGTGGGTCTAGTGATAATAAATTCCCTCAACTCCTGTTTATCTTGGGAAGTCATCAACTCTCTTCATTTTTGATGAGAAGTTTTACAGAATCTAGTTGCCTTGAATGGAAGGGTTTTGTTTTTCTCTTTTTTATTTCAATGCTTTAAATATATCATCCCACTCCCTTCTGGACCTTAAGAATTTGGCCAAGGAACCTGCTTATAGTATTATGGTGCTCCTTTATATGGGATGAATTGCTTTTTTGTTACTGTTTCAAACTTTTCTTTTTATCTTAGACTTTTGACAACTTGGTTATAATGTCTCTTTGCATTCATTCTGTTGGAATTCAGTTAGGTTTTGTGAATGTGAATGTCCATTTTCTTCCCCATATTTGGGAAATGTTTAATCATTGTTTCTTTAAATAGGTTTTCTGACCCTTTCTTCCTTTCTCTCTTTTCTTGCTGTAATTCCACACTATATATATTGTTCAGTTTGATCCCACAAGTCCCTTTGGTTTTCTTCACTTTTTAAAATCTTTTTCTACTTGTTCTTCTGATTGGATAATCTCCAGTGGCCTGTCTTTGAGCTCACTGTTTTTTAACTTCTGCTTGACCAAGTCTGCCTCTCTAAGTAAAGTTATCAGTTCATTTATTGCATTCTTCAGTTCCAAACTTTCCATTGGGTTCTTTTTTATTCTTTGTATGTCTTAACTGAAGTACTGATTTTGATCAGCCATTTTTCTAAACACATCAAGTATCTTTATGAAAGTGGTTTTGAATTCTTTGTCGGGTAATTCATACACTTCCACTTTAGGTTTCTGAAGATCTATTTTGTTTATTTCATTGGGTTATTTCTCCTTGTTTCTTCATGTTCCTCATAAGTTTGTGCCGTCATTCATATGTTTGAAACAGCCTGCATTTCTTCCAGTCATTACAGGTTAGATTGAGTCAACACTGAGTCTGGTTTGGTATTTAAGGGCCTCTCAAAACTTTTCTCTTTTGAAAAATGTTTTTTATTTGTTTTTATTAGTTACATATTAGTAGAATGTATTTTGACATATTATACATATATGGGTTATACCTCCTCATTCTTCTGGTTATACATGATGTAGAATTACACTGGTTGTATAAATCATATATGCACACAGGATAGTAATGCCCAGTTCATTCTACTATCTTTCCTATTCCCATTACCCCTACCTTCCCTTCATTTCCCTTTGTCTAATCTCAAACCTTTTCTGGATTTGTCCAGACTTTGGTGTGTAGATTCTCAATTGTAGAGATTTGATCATTTCTTTTTTTTCAGGATCTCATAATCTCTTCCTCCCTCTGGTATCTGTCCACTCTAGGTCCTCTGAAATTGTAATAAACTGCCCAGTGCCGCCGTGGCCTCCTCCTCCTCCTCCTCCTCCTCCTCCTCCTCTTCTTCTTCTTCTTCTTCTTCTTCNTCCTCCTCCTCCTTCTTCTTCTTTTCCACTGTCTTCCAGATATCTAGAGTACGTGGGGTCTTCTCATCATAGAGAATCAAGAGAGACATAAACCAGTTTATCAGGAAGCTCCTCCCCAAAGTCAGAATATTCAACTCATACTCTACTCTTTCCTTTCTCTCCTGAATGGCATATTTTCAAGCTGTATCAACCTTTATTCACTCTACTAGGGATACTGCTTCACTCTTTTTTAATTTTAATTTTTGTTTTTTTGTTTTGTTTTCAGGGTTCCAAGGCATCTAGAGTGTGATGGGTCCCATTTATGCTCTGAGATAGGTGAGTCAAGATCCAGTTCCTCAAGTCTGATATTTGACATTGCTAGGGTTTGGGAATGGTTTGAGTGTCCCCCAATTTAATCCTCATTGTGAGGTATTAAGAAAGTGGAACTTAATATGCCTATGTTAGAGATAGGGCCTTTGGGAAGTGATTATGATTAGATGGTATCATTGGGGAGAATCCCCATGATTGAATCCTGTGTGCTTTATAAAAAGAGGGAGAGGGAAATGAGACATAAAGACACACACAGGTTGTCCTTCTCTGTTGCCATGTGATACTCTGCAATGCCTTAGGACTCGGCCAGCAAGATGGCCATCACCATATGAGGCCTCTAGATTTAGCACATTTTTCTTTATAAAGTAACTTGCTTCTGGCATCTCATTATAGTAACAAAAATGGACTAATACAAATTTTCAGTCTGAACTTTTCTTTCCCACTTCAGAGAGAATCTAAGAGCTAAGAACTTTCTTTTACATGGTGTTGTGCTAGGGAAGGGACTATGGTTATAGGGTATCATAAATATTCCCAGTGGTTTTAATGTGGCTGGTTTTGGATTAACTTGGGGTGTAGGAGCCTCTTCAGTGACTTCTGAATTCCTCTTAAAGGAATCAGTCCAAATCAGTGTTTTCATGGAAGGAAAGATGATTTGAGGTTTCATTCTTGCTGGTGTCATTTTTAATAATGTGCCTTTAAACTCATGGCAATATGGTGATAGAAGGCATTACTACCAGAATCCTGAGAATGGAGTCAACCTAGGCCAAGATTGAAAATGAAAAAGAAGTTAAGGTAGAACTTGTACCATGAAATTTAACTAGAGTCAACTTTTTACTATTACTGCATCTTAGTGACAGCATTGGTCATTGAGTTTAAGCTGTGCCTCAAAATTACCCATGGGCTTCGTAATTCATTCAAACACTATATTCTCTTTTTGTTTAAGCTATTTGAGCTAGGTGTTTTTTTTTTCACCTATAACCTGAAGAATCCTAAGTTATGAAGTAATGATACAGATTTTTTTTAACTTTTTAAATGTACAACATCCTCTAAATGTAGGTATTATATAAATTCTTTTCTCCTTCTCATAATACCAAGACATATTATACACTAGTTTCCATTTATTATTTCTACCTTCATTTTTTGTTGTTTTTGATCTGTTCACGCATGTTCAGCCACATTATTCTATGCTTTGTCCTTCATTATTTAATTATGTGCTGCCTATTTTTTTTTCATGTATTCTTCATTATTTTCTAAAATGCCTTCCACCACCTTGTGGGTATCCCAAAGCTAGTTATACTCCAAGTACAAGTTTAAATGGCCTTTGTGTGTAAGTCAGGATTAATTCCATGAGCTGCTGGAATTGTGTTCACATCATTAAAATTCAATCATTTTCTTTGTGTACAACCAGAGACATGAAAAATTGTGCTCTATTTGTGTAATATGAATTGAGTTGCATTCTGCTGTCATATATATAT
>NW_026000016.1:26520830-26553766 GCF_001458135.2 Marmota marmota marmota | reverse complement strand
TATATATATATATATAATTTAGAATAAATAAAATTTAAAAAAATTAAATCATTTTGTATTTTTGCTGAATTGAAGAATCCACTTGCTATCTCATTAGACAGAGGCCCCTTGATGGTAAGTCACATGTCTGTTTATTTGTATGTTCATTATTAAATGCTGACTGCCAATTATTTAATGTTAATTGAAGGAATACATGTACAGAATCTTTAAGTGGACAATAACAATATGGATGCAAAAGGTTATAACAAGAAAATTAGTCAGACCTCAGCGATAAGTGAAAGAATACAGAGAACTATTTTGACCCTGAATTTATCTTGTACAGACTTTACAGGAGCTCTGTCTGCTGATACAGACTTCTTATTTTTACAGTTGTACAGAGCAGTATGGCTGGGTTTTGTTCCTTTTCAAATTACAGTAACTGGATCATATTTGACATCCTCAATGTAATGCAAATTTTTCCACCATTTTCTCTTGTCTGGTGAGAAAAAAAATCCATTCTTTTGGCCTTTTGACTATTGCTCAACATGCACGCTGGGATTTTTAAGAATGGTTTTCAGAGGAAACAGGGAGATGGATCCTCTCCATTTCATTTTAGCTGAGATTAACCTAAGCATTTAGAGGTTTTCTTTCCAGTTTTGTGCTGCTTTTATTTCCTTCCCTATGTTCATTCATCACCATGGATGCTATGCTTGGAGAGAAAGGGGTTTCAGTTGCAGAACTTGCTTCCTGTTAATTCTTCCATTCCAGAACATTTTGGAAACAGATGTAATGACTTAAATATAATAATAAAAGTAAAATAATTACATCCAGATAACTCAAGTCAAGTGAAAACAATTTTATAAAGTGAATTTCTATTTTACTTTTTATAGAATGGGTATAACAATCTTTGCCTCTCTCCTTACATCCATTAGTTTAATAAAATAATTTTGGAAAGAAAATTTGCTTTACATAAATTTGTGGGTCACTGTTTTTCATCTCTTCTGTAATCAGACTCATTACTTCATGCATTTCAGTGATGGTGCTTTATAAATCAAAAAACTATCTTGAAAGCACATGACATGACTGATAAAATAGATATTTATTTTATACTATAAATACCAGTAACATAACATATTTTTCTTTTATCCAGTAGGATCCAGAAGTATATTTAGGAAATAGCTTTTAGAATTATTTTCACAGCTTCCTGAGATAGTAGACATACTCCTCAACATTTTTATAGTATTGATAGTATGAAGTTCACAATTTGCAATAAAAAATCAAATTCATAAACAAACATAAGAAATAAGATTAAGGAACACAAAATCCGGGTTCAAATTCAAATTTGAGTTTTAATGAACATATCTATAAATACTTGAAGGACCCGAAATGGCAAGCCAGCATTGATGAGAATGCCACTCTGAAAGACTGTCCCTGCTATAAGTCTCTTGATGAATATGGTCACTAGAGAAACTGATTTTATATGCCTAAAGGTATCAAGAACAATAAACAAAACTAAATGAAAATGAGTAGAAACAATGAAAAAGGAGGTCTTCAGGCTCAACACGGTGCTTTGATGTTCAAGGTATTAATCTCCTGTCCCTCCACAGGCCCTGTTTCAATAGTTGTATAGAATAGTGTGGTTCTTTTGAGTAAAGTTCGCATTCTAGTTGACCTTTTTAGTTATGTCTTTGTATAATTTAATTAAAAATGTAAAGGGGGACATCTAGTGCTTTCAGGAACTTCCATTTTTTGAGGGGTAGCAAGGGAATGAAAAAAGACAATTCCAAAGCTGGTAGAAATGATCTTTTGGGTGACTCATCAAAACAAAACGAGGAGGAAAGATACAGAGAGACATCTCTGAAACTGCTTTATCTAGTCAATCTCCTTTGCAGACCACAAGAACAATACTTTTTTCCCTGGATGGTCTCAAAGACATAAGTTATACCTTCTAAGCTGTGTTTGAGTTGTCTACCAATCCTATTACAATTGTCACTCTCAATTCCAGGAAAACATAAACCTAATATAATATTATTCCTGAACTTCTTGAGAGAGATATTTTTTCAGTGTATTAGAACAAAGATTTGAAATTGAAAAACAAGCTTTGGTAGAAAATGAGCTATCAAATTTAACTACAGAATCCCTAAACCTGATTAGAATCTGTTTATTTTTACCAAAATAAATTGTAATGGGAAAATAAATCTGTTTGCACACTGAGAACCTTGGATTTTTACAAATACAAGGATGATGAGATTTAGGAAGAAGACTTTTTCCCCCCCTAGGCATTTCCTGAATCCATGGGCCACTTATTGCCCCAATTAAGTGTTCCCATGTTAAGAAACTGACAAGAGTTCCAACTGATTACTCCTACTTAAATAATTGTAGGTTATTTAGCTTGTTTTAAAATTTGACATTACATTTGCATGTTCATACACGTCTGTACTAACATCCAGAAAATTGCTTGGGTTTTAAAAATAATCCCATAGACAAGCAGTACACCATCTTCTGAGCAGGGCTGCTCGTGTGAAGAAGGACACCTGGTGGACAATGCCTAGAACTGCAGTCCAGGAAAAGCCTAGATTTGGAGGATGTCTTTTTTTTTTCCCCCCATTCTCCCACTGCTTTCTGGGTACAGAGTGCTGTTGTCGGTGGACATAACGCAGCTGTGTGCAAGTAAGTCTCAAGTTCAAGTCAAGGGATTTCCAGAACAGTTACATCAGCTCCATGAAAGCTCCAGGTCACAAGTTCTCTAAATTATTTAGAGAGCTGACCAATGTAGCATGCTAACAATTTTTAAAAGTTACTAAAAATCTCTTCACCAAGAAGCTGAACAGGAGCCTCAGTGTTTGGGAATAAGGTTTAATCTCCATCTAAAAATGTCTGCACTTCCTCTGTCAGGATAATAAGCTTCTGTTTTCTTTTGGGAAGAAAAAAAGAAGTGTCGATTCCTTTGTCATCGCTAAAACAAGTATTTTGAGCTTATAAATATGGCCCTGCCCTGCACCAACCCTGCCCCGTGTCTAAGTGCATTTCTCCAATCGAACCCCACAAGACAAAATTATAGAATTGAAATTCAGACATAGAAAGTCCCTCCCTTTCTTCTTTTTGTTGATCTGGGCTCCTCTTTAATTTTTAAGTGTTCAGATAAGCTTCTGGGAGGTGATAGAGAAGAGTCACTGTACTCTCTCAGGGTAGGCTAGGTGTGGTGTCCCAAGAGATGAAGGCATCTCATGGGTCCTCACTGGAATCATTGCTGCAGTAAACAATGAAAGGCAGGCATGGGAAAGACAAAGATGTTCAAAATCTCTACTGAAGTGATGGATGTACTGTAGCACTCGAGATCCTCCTATTCCCCCTCAGAATAAGGCACAGCTTCATCAGATGGACTGAATTCCTTATGATGCAGCTGCAGGCACTGCCACTCCTGAAATGACAAGATACTGTGGTTAGGATGATAAGTGCCAGGTACTGTGTCCAGATGGGCTCAACTCATGTCTCAATATCCCACCTTCCTGCTTCTATCTCTGGATGGCTCTGATGGCCACACAGCATCCCAATCCTGGCAAGAGAAAGGCTGGGGTGTCTGTCCTGGAGTGTCACCAGTTTTACTAACTCACACACGTACTCATGTACCCACACCACAATGTGAAAACCTAAGCCTTCTCTGATATTCAGGGGCCAATTGGTCAGTATTTTTATTTTGCACCCAAAAGGAAATTGGAAAAAGATATCCCCAAACCCCCTTTATTACAAGAGAAACACATTCATTTAGGTTAAATGAAGCTGTGTGTGTAATGTCCCCTCTCCCCATCCTCAGTCACATTCGTGAGAACTTAGGATAAGGATGAGGAGATGCCCACAGAAGAAGATCCCTGTGGTAACTCTGAGAACTATCATCTCATATAACCCACTTAGATTTCAGGTGCACAGCGCTCTTTCTGAAACCCTTGTGAGCAAATGTGCTACAGAATTCAGATTTTTTTTTTCAGATGGCAGTCACATAATATGGTCCATCTGTTGAATAGTATTCCAGTTGGAGACTAGAGAAGGACCCCTTAATAAAACACATGAATAGTTTTGTGGCAGAATGAGCAGTGGTCACATGAAGAAGGATAAAGAAAGACCTACCCTTGGTCTTGCATTGGTTCAGATCAGGTGCTGTTACCATGCGGACCCAATGCACAGAAAGAACTTGTTTAGACTTTGCTGAATTTAAAATGGTGGGTGATAGACTGTGGTCCTCTGTGATTAAAGAGCTATTCACAGAAGTGAAGTCCTGTCCTGAAGACTCCCATAACTTCCTCAAACCGGCAGGGCAAAAACTACATCATCAAGACAGGATCTACTCTCAGGTAACTTGCTTTCCTTTGTTCAGCAAAAGTTAATACATTCATCCTAAAGCTGTGCAAATTTTAGGAGAAAATCCCATGATCTGAGGTTAGGCAATGAGCTAAAGAATGACTTCAAGAGTGTGATCCACCAAATAATAGTGGGATTTTAGAAAATGTAAGCACTTTTTCTCTCTTAAATCACTGTCAAGAGAATAAAAACTCAAGCAACAGACTGGAGAAAATATTTTTCAAGTTACATATCCAACAGGAAATTTTGTATTTGGAAAATATAATGAACTGTCAAAACTCAACAATGAGGAAACATACAACCCTATTAAAAATGGGAGAAGCGGGGCTGGGATTGTGGCTCAGTGGCAGAGCACTTTCCTCACACGTATGAGGCGCTAGGATCGATCCTCAGCACCATGTAAAAATAAATAAATAAAATAAAGGTACTGTGTCCATCAAAACTAAGAAAAAAAATTTAAAAATGAAAGAAGGACTTGAACAGTTACTTCATCGGAAAAGACATAAAGCATTAGAAAAGATGTTTGACATCATAAGCCATTCAAGTACTGCACATTTAAAGTATAATGAGATACAACTACAAACCCATTAGAATGTCTAAGATACTAAAATACTGTTAGGGTTGGGGCTGGGGTAGAAGCTCAGTGGTAGAACATGTGTTTAGCATTCATGAGGCCCTGGGTTTGATCTCCAGCACCACAAAAAAAAAAAAAAAAAGAAACAGAAAAAGATAAGAAAAATTCTTAGTGTTTGCAAAGGATATAGAGTACTGGAATTCACATACATTGCTGATGGGATGAGAAAATGGTTTGACAGTTTCTTTTAAAAGGTAAACATACATGAACAGTGGTTCCAGCCTTAAGAGAATGAAAATCTATGTTCACATGAAAACTGACGCACGCATGTTCACGGTAGCTCTATTTGAGGCAACTCCAAACTCAAAACAGCTCCAATGTCCTTCAGTGAGTGAAAAGATAGACTGTGCTACACCACCTGGCAGAATACTACTCAGCAATAAAAAAGAACAACATCTGTGCATCTCGGATCTTATGCTGAGTGAAAGAAGCCAGCCTCAAAAGTAATGCATTCTGCTGTCATATATAACAGATTAGGGAAAAAAATTAAAAAGACAAGAGTGAGGTGATGGAGAACAGCAACCACAAGGGACTGAAGGTGGAGGGAATGTGTGACTGCGATGGGATAGCACAGGGGAGGTTGTAGGGTGTGATAACACTCTTGTGTCCTGATTGTGCTGTTGGAGGGGACACAAGTCTATACATATATTGATACCTATAGAACTGTACAAAAGAAAAAAATCAATCTTATTGTATGTCAATTTGAAACATAAAGTCATTTTTAAAAAGCTAGTGTATCCCCATTTGACTTTAATGTTCCTGGTTTGTTATCAACTTCATCTTTATTTGGCAGATGACATCACCTTTAGCTGACATTCCTTGCATGACTAGGCACAGCGAGGCACACAAGAGGCCTTGTGGGTACAAAGATGAGTCAGGAGGAGGGCCTGGCACTCAGGCTCATGCCCTGGCAAGGGAAATGAGATAGAAAGGTGAAGAGATTGCAATTAATTACACCTCACAAATTCAAGGCAGAAGAAACACTTGTTGGTAGGGGCCAGTAAGCACAGAGAATGTGAACTTGACCAAGTAGGGATCACTTTGTGTTTACTGTGTTTTTCACACCCCCATCAGAACAGAAATTATCAAGATACAAGTAACAATCAACATTGGCAAAGATATGGTGGAAAAAGTTCACTCATACATTGCTGGTGGGACTGCAGATTGGCACGACCGCTATGGAAAACAGTATGGAGATTCCTTAGAGAACTTGGAATGGAGCCACCACTTGACCCTGTTATCCCACTCTTTGGTCTATACGCAAAGGACTTAAAATCAGCATACTACAGTGACACAGCCACTTCAATGTTTATAGCAGCTCAATTCACAATAGCCAAGCTATTGAACCAAACTTGGTGCTCTACAACAGATGAATGGATAAAGAAAATATGGTATAGATACACACTGGAATATTACTCAGACATAAGGGAGAATGAAATTATGGCATTTGCCTATAGATGGATGAAACTGTAGAATATCATGCTAAGTGAAATAAGCCAGTCCCCAAAAAACCAAAGGCAGAATGTTCTCTCTGATAAATGGATGCTCACTCATAACAAGGATGGGGGGAAAAAAGAAGTTTATTGGACTAGACAAAGGGGGATGAAAGGAAAGGAGGGAGGATGGGAATAGAAAAGACAGTAGAATGAATGGACATATCTTTTCTATCCTTATATATTGAATACATACATGACCAATGTAACTCCACATCATATTTCACCATAATGGAATCCTAATTGGAACTAGTTATACTTATTCTATGTATGCGTAATATGTCAAAATACACCCTACTGTCATATACATCTAGAAAGAACAAATAAAAGAAAGAAGAAATTGCTGGGCTGACCTGCAAAAAAAAAAAAAAAAAAAAAAAAGTCTGCATTACTGTGACAAAAAAATTATATCAAAAAAGGGGAATGGTATCTGAATTGTAAGCTTATAGAAACCTGGCCTGTGTCTAATTCACCTTATATGTTCCAATGACTGTCCCCTATCATATGTGTCTAATTTCTCCTATAAATTCCAATGACTAGGTGTCCCATCACTCATGAAATATTTATTATATAAATGAATGAAAGATGACCTCACAATGTTTTAATCATTTCCGGCCTTTAAAATATATATTTGGTTAAATGGGTATATTCATCAGGACAGCTTCTGTCATAGCTATTTGGAAATGAGACATGTATTTTTATTAATGTGTGCATAGTCCACTGTGTTGTTCGGGTGGCACTATCCAGGGGAAAGTCCCTAGAAGTGAGTCACAGTGATTAGTCATGCCCGATGGCATTGATGTTTGAAACTAAAGCCGATGGCCTGTCCTCTCAATATCCACAGGAAATAAATACCAGGAATGTGAATGCAGATCCTCTGAGAAGACCACTAATCCTGCTATGATAAGCCACTGGGCAGTCATACAAGTGGGGTGTTTGCAGTACCATGGAAACCAAGTTGGTGTTTTCCAGGGGAACGTGTTCCAAATCGAGAGTCCTGATCTAGATATAAATATCCTGAACACTATGAATGCAGCTTCCCAAATTAAGCCCTACCTTATTTTCCTCATCTGTGAGATAAAGATCGCCCACCATGGCCTGGTGTGAATTCTGTGGTGATTAAGGTCCTTACTTAGAAGAGGTCATGATTTTTATTCCCATCTGGGCAAAAGTGAAGTTCAAAGTCAGAGTTCCATCAGGGTTCAGCTTCTGTGATCAGTCAGGCTGTTCCTGTTTAGAAGGGAGTTTTCTAAAGTAAGTGCTAAGTATTTTAAGCAAAGAAACCCAGCTGTGAAAATACTGGGAACATTTGTACAGTTGTTTTATATGTGGATTTATTTTTACTTGCACTTACTTTAGTGTAATTCTTTGGAGAGAAGTTCCTTATCCCCTCCTTTCCTTCCCCAGAGCTTACTCTTGCTGCCCCCCTCAGGGGTCTTTTGAGAAATGACAGTCTCTTTCCCTAATCCTTGTAGGTCACAAGTGTTCTGCATCATGGCACACCCTTGACTAATTAGCATTAATAAGTGATGCTGGGAGAAAGAACCTTGGAGAAAAAGCAGTAAGGCTGCTTTTGCCAAATTGGAATTGACCCAGCTAGCAAAATTTTCCAGCATACTTTCATAGTCTCCTGCCTCTG
This sequence comes from Marmota marmota marmota, assembly GCF_001458135.2. Lineage (NCBI taxonomy): Eukaryota > Metazoa > Chordata > Mammalia > Rodentia > Sciuridae > Marmota > Marmota marmota. The sequence continues at coordinate 26,545,665 of NW_026000016.1, read as the reverse complement.
TGTGTTCCTGCTGCCTAAACATACATTTCTGACATGGGGTCTTGGACACCCCATGAGGTACCTAGCCAGGCATACTTCTTGTTCCAGAAGGCATGGGGATTTCATTTATTTAACAAACTTTTTCTAAGCTGCCCACTGTGTATGAACCATATGGGGGATAAGACAGTTTCTATCTCCTACTACCTTAAAAATTTTTAGCAGAGCTATTATAAGCATTTATCTAGTTATTATCTAATTATTAGTTATTCATCATCTTGTTAGGTTTCGGATATGGAGTGACTCCCAGATGATCCTGTTAATGGGTCCACCACATAAAATAAATAAATAAATAAATTAATTAATTAAAAAATCCTGTTAACGAAGGACTATTCAGAGGTGAATGATTAGATTATGTGAGCTGTGACCTAATGGGACCATTGTAGTTTGAATGGACTGACTGGGTGGTAACCATAGGTAGATGGGGAGTGGCTAGAAGAGGTGGATCACTGGGGGTTGTGCCCTGGTAGGTAGCTCTTCCTATAGCTACAACCTCTCTTTCTCTGTTTTTTTTTTTTTTGGGTGGGGGGGGTGGCATGCAGATAGGGATTGAACTCAGGAGCATTCAACCACTGAGCCACAAACCCAGTCCTATTTTATATTTTATTTAGAGACAGGGTTCTCACTGAGTTGCTTAGCACCTCACTTTTGCTGAGGCCAGCTTTAAACTGGAGATCCTACTGCCTTAGCCTCATGAGCCACTTGGATTACAAGCATGCACCACTGTTCCCAGCTTCTCTGTTCCTTGATCCAGCCATGAGTTGGCCAGCTTTCCTCCACTGGGTCTTTCCTCCATGATGTGCAATCTCACACTGAGCTTGGAGAAGTGGAGATGGCTATCTGTGGATGGAGACCCCTGAAACAGTGAGTCCCAAATACATTTTTCTTCCTCTACATTGTTTTTGTTAGGAACTTTGGTCATAGCAATGGAAAGTCTAAGTAAAACATACCTACAATGTACAATGCATTGGATTAAGTACTGATAGTAGGGCCTTATGGAATTAACAGATTTCAAGAGGCCCCAAAGTAAATCAGGACAGGACAGGACAGGTAGGCTGGGCAGCAAGAGGAAAAGCTTAAGAGTCAGGAGAGCAAAAGGCCGAGGATAGGGTTCTGTGATCCAAGCAGTCAATCACAAGCAAGAGGGCATAGTAGAACCTTCCAAGTACATGCCCCAAAAGATTGAAAACAGGGTCTCAAAAAGCAATATTTGTACACCCATCTTCATAGCAATCTAATATTCATCATAGACAAAACACAGAGACAACCCAGAATATCCACTGAAGGATGAATGGATAAAGCAAATGTGGTAGGTGCATACATGGAATATTATTCAGCCTTAAAAGAAAGGAAATTCCACAATAAGCACAACATGGATCAAACTAGAAGACAGTACATAAAGCAGTTACAAAAGACAAATGTGGTCTGATTCCACTTACCTCATTAAATTAGTCAAAATCCTAGAGACAGAATATATAATGGTGGTTTTCAGAGGCTAGGAGAAGGGGAAAAAAGTTTAGTTACTGTTTAAAGAGGGTTGAATTTGCTTTCATAAGACAAAAAATTGTGGTGATGGATGGATGGTGGTGCAGAACACACAAGGTTATGAATGTATTTAATGCCACTGAACCATACACTTCAAAGTGGTTAAGATGAAAATTTTACATGATGTGTATTCTTCACCATGATTTATAAAATGGGGGAAAGAAAGCATAGTGGAAAACTCAGGATTCAAACCTTCCTCACTGTGAGTCCCAGTCTGCTCATACACAAGGTAAAAATGACGGTGCTTTGCAGTTGTCATTGTTGTAGGCTTTTGACATCATACATGCAACCCACCTGACGCATGGCAGGGGTTAGAGGTGGGTATTTGTTAGTATTATGTCAGTTTGCCTCCAACAAATGATTTATAAAGGAGAATGTGAGTAATAAGTTTACAAAGGTAGTTTGGGGCCCCAAATAAAGTGCTTTGAATGCCTATGGCATTGAGCTTTCTTCTGTGAACAGCGAAGAACCAGAGACAGTCAGCAAACACAAGTGATGTGATCATGGAACTATTTTCAGAAGGATGAAGAGCAGATTTGGAGCCAAATAGTTGGCAGTTACTGCATGGGTTCTGCTAGGAAAATGGAAAGAGTTCATTTGAAATAGCTGTTGGGCCATTAGAATGTTTTTTTTTAATTCTACTTTAAGTAAAATTCAAAGTAATATCAAGAAACTTTTAGATAGGACAGAAAGTCATGCTCTTTTCCATCCTTGGTCCATCTCCAATGATTTTATTAAATATTTAAGTGAGTACTAGTGGTAGTGGAGCTTGGTATCACTGTGACCAAAATAGAAGAACAGCTTAGAGAAGGAAGAGTTTATTTTGGCTCATGGTTTTAGAGAATTCAGTCCATAGTCAGCTGGCTCCCTGGCAGAAACATCACAGCAGAAGGGCAGGGGTAGAGGAAAGCTGCTTTGTCAGCAATAAGTAAGCCCATGATATCATAAATGCCAGACCAGAGAGCAACCTTGGGTTCTAGGTGCCCTCTGCCTCCAAGAGAGACCACCCAGCTTCCCAGGGTCCACAGAGATCTGAGTGAAAAAAAGACAGAAATAATCATTTTGGAACCAAGTCTCCTCGAAGCCTTTCAAATGTTTATTTTGACATTTAAGCACATTTTTAAAGAGATTAGCTTAAATTTCCAGAAGGAGGAAATCATTAAATAAAGGCATATGTTTAAAAAATTGTTCAGCCATTAAAAGCATGTGTTTAAAGATTATTTAATGACTCGAAAAAATGATCATGGTATAGTAAGTGAACTAAACTAGATAAAAATTGTTCATTAGGACATCAATTTTGTTACAGAATTATACTTATATAAACATAACATCATGTATTAATATATTAAGTGAACTAAACTAGATAAAAATTGTTCATTAGGACATTATTTTTGTTACAGAATTAAACTTACATAAACATAACATCATGTATTTAAGTGAATAACAAAAATAACATGCATTAAATTTTTAACAGTAGTTGTCTATGACAGAAATTGTGATTGTTTTAACTGTGAGATACAAGCCAATAGCCCATCCAAGGATGACATTTTCCTTGTAGACATTTTTTTCTCCCCAACCCTTCCTATTCTATGTCACTCAAGTTTACATTTTTCTCCAAGGACCCCTTTCTTATATTTGAGTTACGTACCTGAACATAGTAGGTGGACCTGGGGAAATATTTTATCTTTGCACTCTTCTAAAACAGGTAGGTTTTTACTTTCATCATTAGAAAAGGCAAAAGTTTTAACACTTAGCATCACTTTTCAGTCTCAGCATTAGAATCCCAAAACCTAATTTCTTCTTTTCTAAAACCTTTAGATATGTCATTCTCCTGTTACTCTTATCCCGGGGTACAAGAAAGAATGGCCCTATTTCTAATATCCCTCTTAGGGCATGCTTAACTGAGAACTCTAAGGTGGCTGGCCCTTCCTCAGACCTTGTCCCTGAAAGCTCTGAACATTTAGGTCTTGACACATTAGGGAGAAAACCCATCATGATAGTAAAGGATTTATATATGCTTGCTGTTAGTAATTATGTTAAGGCTTGCTGTTAATAATTATGCTAAAGTGGGAAAATAATGCAACTATCATGCATCAGATGCAAATTTTCAGATATGCAAAATCTTTCAAACTATGAATGACCGAGTGAGAGGATCAAAGAAATTTCTGGTGTTGGCACATCCAGTATCATGCATTTAACCCACACAATTTATTTTAAAAACAAGAAAAGTGATGAACAAAGGAACAAAGAAGAATATTAGACTTGGATGAACAATCGACTAGAGGGAGTACCAGGTAGTATTTACACTGTGGTTTCTGAGGGCCAGGCCCTTGTCACCTGTGTGGTAGACTCATCCAATATGCTCCACAACCTGCCTAGCCAGTGTGACTTGTGCAACAGTGTTTGTTCAATATTGATGGAATGGTATAGAGATGAAGAAGATGGCTGTGATCATTGTTTCCAGTACCCTTGTTTTATGAGTAAGGAGATGGAGGTCCATGCATGTTTGATGACTTGCCCCAACCCACCCAGCCCATGGAACTGAAATTGCAGCCCTCCATCCAGGATTCTTTCATCACATCATGTTCCCCTCATGTTAAAAACCAAAATATAAATAAGATAAAAATAACAAAGAATTTGATTCAATTAAAGATGGCATTAAGAAAGTTTTGATTAATGAAGTCAGGAAAAACTACCGCGAAAAAAGTGACTAGTGTATTTTAAAAATTTCATAGGATAGACTTGTGGTTAATAAAATGAACAACAACGAGCATTTTAACTCCATTCCTTGGAAAAGCCAAAGTATTAAATCTTACTAAAACATAGATGCTCCGAATGACCCTGTATCTATTAAATAACTAAACAAAGTTAAAACCCTTCTAATAAGAAAACTCCAGACCCAAAAAGCTTTCACTGTAAATACCAGGTTTGGCAAACTATGACCCATGAGCCAGGTCTGGCCACCACTTGTTTTTCTACAGCCCACAGGCAAAGAAGTTTTTTTTTGTTTGTTTGTTGTATGTTGCTGTTGTTTTTACAGTTTTGTTTTTCCAACTTTCCTCCTACCATTTAAAAACCATTCAGTATTTCTTGACATATGAAAGTTAAATGTCACTCAGGTTTCAGGGTCCATAAACAAGCATTTAAAGGAAATAGCTATGACTGCTCACTTACTTACAGTCAGTAACTGGTTTAATGTTATAGTAGCATTGAAGAGTTGTGACAGAGAAGGTTTGGCCTAGAAAGTTTAAAATATTTATCATCTGAGTGCTGGCAGGAGAAGTTACAGATCCCTGAATTTTCCTAATGAAGGGGAAAGTAATGCTAACTCTACACAACTCTTCTAGAAAACAGAAGGAAACACTTTTTGACTCATTTTATGTAGCTATTATTGTTCGAGACCCAAACCAAATAAAGACATTTAAAAGACTATTGAGCAGTATTGCCTGTGAATATAAATACAACAATCTTTCAATAATTTTTAGTGAGTTGAATGCAACAATTTATAAAATTTCAATACATCATTATTAAGTTTATCCTTTAAAACTCAGTTACTGTGTCTAACCATATTGACAGAACTAAAAGCAAAGTCCAGTGAACATCCTGATAAATGCATAGAAAGGATTTTGTATATTCAATACCTATCATCATAAAAATTCACAGCAAACTATTAACCAATAAGGGACCTATAAAAAAACATGTGGCTGATATCTGACTTAGTAATAAAGGACTGAATGCTTTCTCTTCAAGGTAAGGTACAACATAAAAATTTCCCTTATGACTTCTGTACAGTACTATACTGAGGTCCTAGCCAGTGCAAAAAGATGAGAGGAAAAAAATGCATCCAGATTGAAAAGGTTGTGTAAGACGGTCTTTATTTACAGATACATCTATGTAGGAAACCCTAAGTAATCTATGAAAAAAATACTAGAACAAATAAGTGAGCTTATCAAAATTGTGGGATACAGTTTCAATAAACAAATATCAGTTTTATTTCTACCCTTGTGACAAAAAGTTGACAGTAAATTTTCGAATATATACCATTTGCAAAACAAAATAAAAAATCAGAAGTAGAAATAAATCTACCCAAATAGATGTACTACACATACCTAAAAGCTATACTGCTTTGAGAAAGTAAGAAGATCCAAACAAATGAGTCTGCATGAATTGGAAAACTCAATATTATTAAGATGTCAGTTCTGCCCAAATTGATGTATGAATCCAGTTTAATCATAATGAAAATTATAGCAAACAATTTCTTTGTATTTTGTTTTGTTTTCATAGAATTGCTTAGCTGATTTAAAAAATTTATAAAGAAATGCAACAGACCCAGAATGGCCAGAATATTTTCTAAAAGAGACAAAGTTGAAGTTCTTATATGTCTCATTTCAAGCTTTATTATAAAGCTGTGATAGATTAATAGAGACCCCTGAAATAGTAGTACACATTATCTGAACAGTTGGTCTTCAAAAAGGGCCTTCTAATGGACAAAGGACAGCCTTTTTAAAAAATCTACTGTAGCAATTAGATATCCATATGAGAAAAGAAGAAGGGGAGATGGAGGGAGGGAGGAAGGAAGGCAATAATAACTCACATTCCCCCTCTTTCCTCCATTCTTCTCCCCTCCTCTTCTACATTCAAGAGAGATCATCTCCTCCAGAATGCTATTTTGAATGACGAACAGGTTTCAAGTTAGAGGAGAAAGACTGTAACCCCAGAGAGGAAGCTGTAACTGGAAGACCAAAGAGTTTCATGTTTGGTGTAAAGGCAAACAGCACATTGTAAAAACTTTCAATGGAAATATGATAGAACTGGAAGGGCATTTTAGAAAGTGCATTTAACTGAAATGCACAGGATGGATGTTAACCGTGAACAGACTAAAATCATGGCGGCAGTAAGGGAGCTTTTATCAAGTCAAGGAAAGAACAAAGATCCATTAGGATGCAGTGGTGTTTTGGGGGCATACGGCCTGACTTTCAGGGGCCAATAAATCCTGGGAAGAATGACATATAATGAAAGAAAGGAGTCATCTTATGACAAAATTGATCAATTTGAAAGGAACACCAAGGAGAGGAAAATCAATGCAAGAACAAATAGTTGAAGAAGACTTCATGGAAACAGATTTGATTTGTGCCTCAGAGAATAGAACTGGGATGCACATATTTGTACAATTTTCTGCAAAACAGAACACTATGCAAGCATTATGTACAACTAAATGTGGCATTACAACTCTTGAATAACCAAAAAAGAAATTTCCTGTTAGATTTTTATATTAAAGGAAGTATGGTAGGCAGAATAAGTTTCCCCAAAGAAGTCCCTGTACTAATCCCAGAACCTGTGAATGTGAAATGTTACCTTGCATGGAAAAGGAACTTTGAAGTTGTGAATAAGAATGAGAGTCCCCAGAGGGTGATGACTTCAGATTACCTGAGCCAGTACAACTTAACCATTACGGGATTCCTTAGAATCCTGGAGGGTTAGAAATTCAACATATGTCTTATTCCTTAATAACAGTTTTGTGACTTCTGGTCTTCAAAAATGACAATTATTATTATTTTTTTGCATGTACATGCTTTTGAATTCTGGGCCAGAATTATGACTGGCTTTTATCAATAGAATGTGGCAGAAATAATATTCTGGAACTTCTGGGTTCAAATCTTTGCAGGACTGTCAGTGTCTACTTCCCGTCTTATATAATTTAGCTGATAAGCTGTGAGAGGCTTGTGTGGAGGAGACCTCAGGTCATAACCTACAACTTCAGCTAAACTTCCAGTCAGAGATCTGTACCAATTGCCATACGTGTGTGTGACTTTCCCACTCTCTCAGCAGAATGGCGTGCTATGCAATCGTAGTTACCAGAGACAAGATTACTTTACAAAAGTCCTTTTTCCTACCTTAAAACAATTCATATTTTCTTCACTAAATTGAAAGTTCTTTGACAGCAAGAACCTTGCCTTATTTGCACTAATATCCCAAGAATTAATCCACTTCTGGCATACAAAAAGTCCTTACAACTATTAAAGGAATAAAGAGTGAGTGAAGGGATATTTAATCTATAACCAGAAGAAAAATACATATGGCATGTCAAAAAAAATTAAAAATAAATAAAGTGACATTCAAACCAGATTTAAATAAAGTTATACGTCAAACCAGAATTTTCTTTGGGAGATCTTATTCAAACTAAACCCTAAAAGTTGCCATTGAAACTAAGTAATGAGTGCTGCTTCATTCCATCCTAGGCACTGGTAATACATCTTAATTCTAATTCCCAAAGCAGCTCAGTGGTTGTGCCATGGAGTATATTCATGTGTGTTCTCTTCAGCAATTCTGAATACCCTCAGCCGAACATCAGCACAAGTATTGATGTTTGCCTGACTGGTTTTCCATCAAAAAAAAAAAAAGTCTTGTCTTAGTATATTTCTTGTTGCAAATAAAATGTTCTGATTATTGGAAATAGTGTTCATCCATAGGTTTCAAACAGGAATCTCAGAACTTTAGAAAATATTATTTATTGCATATTATTTCAGCTCTATAAGGCCCTGAACTTAAAAGAAAAGAAAAAGAAGCCTACCACTGTGGTTGCCGTGTGAGAGAATCCCACTGTGAACTCCTGAGTATAATATAAACTCCACAGAATACATAAAATTCTTGGCTCCCAGTAAGACTCTTACAGAAAGAGAGTTCTGCATTGGCTTCCAACAGTTATCCTACATAGAACTCTAAGTCCCAAATTGGTTTTAAAAGACCAAGTCCAAAGAGAGTGGACATGACTCACATTTTTTTAAATTAAAGAGCAATTTTTACTCTTTTTATAGTTGACGAGAGTATTGTAGTGCTGTGTTATTGGTAGTGAATAATCCTACAATACATAAATAGTTTACTTTATAAAAATCTTCCAGGGGTTGGTGCCAGATCAGAATGGAAATTCAAAGGCTGTAAACAACTAGACTCCCCATGTGAAATGAGCTGTCAAACTACTCAGTTGGCGAGGTTGGGTCACAAAATTTATTTGATACTTGAGAAAAGTGTCCAGCTGGTCAGTCAGGTTCCAAGAAATGAAAGTGGTGGAGAAAAACTAGTGAACCTTATTCATTCTGACAGTGAAAGGTTAAGAGCATGGTCTCTGCAGTCAGAATTCATGACAGAAATTCTAGCTTTGTCTCTTGCAAAATGTCTGTAGGACAAGCATGACATCAAATGGGGGATCAATGGCATTAGTAATAGGTACTGGTACACAGAACAATGCAAAAAATAATGCTGAGAAACAAAAGAAACCACCGTGGGTTATGGTTTGTCCTATCCATTCTTTTACTTGCAAAACCTTTCAGATTCATCTTCAAAAATCTTTATTTAAGCAAGTTTTAATCAAAGGAAATAGAAGAACAAATTAATAAAATGACTAAATTTGCCCAAGATTAGAACATTGTACACATGCATCTTGGTTTACAAAATAAATTTGAAAATTTAAGCTTTTTGAAAGGAGATTGTGTATTTCATTCATCTAGCCAACCTGGACAGATAGAGGAAAGCCCTCAGGACTTAGAATTCAGGACAGGACCCATGATGAAACAAGAATTCTAAGCAAAAAGAAACCTCATGTTCTAGATTCCCAAGGATGCTGTCCTAAAGGCACCTCATATACAGAGACAAACATATAAAGGAATACACATGGTATGGTTATGCTTATTGTCCAGGGTTCTATGGAGATGATGGGTACAACAATACTGAATAGATGTGACAGGTCTTGGAACCATACTGATGTTATGAAGTGTAGGTCTGATAGAAAAGGTATGTATTGGTAAAGTCAGGTAAACTATTTAGTGTGTTATGGGCTTACATGTCATTTTACCTGTCTGGCAACCTGTTCCTCCTCTGTAAAGTGAAACTATTAAATTCAAATGCTATTAATTATGTCCTGAATAACCAAGTGTTCTAAGGAAGGTCCCCTTTCTATTGTTTCCCCGAAATGAACCCTAAGAATTTTTATAAAATTCTGCATTTGATCAGTTGCTATGTGTTTTGGCTAAAGTACTTTTGGCTTCAAACAGATTCATGGTTGTAAAGGGAAAGGGATTTTAATAGTCCTTTAGATAGTGTGTCTGACCTTCTTGGATACTACATCAAATTTTGACAGGTAAAATTTATTAAAGGTTAATTTCAATGTCAAATTTGAAATCATACCCATGAACTTTTCTGTACTCTATTTCATTAAAATCCATTTTTATCTTACACTTAGAATACATCTTTTGACAGTGTTTGATTTTGTAATATTGCACATACGGAAATTATTGGTTTTACTTAGTTAAGCAAACATTCCAAATGTTGACATATTCTCTTATGCAACTTTAAAAATGTGTATTCATTAATATCTCCAAACTCATGAGAAAAGCCACTGAGCATTGGGAAGTCATCAAGCTCACAGTGGTGGATATAAGTTTTCCCAGAATTCTGATTTTCTCTTAGAAGCTCAGATTTTATTACTGGCAACAAATACTGTCAGTGGTTTCTTTGAAGTAACGTCCTCAGTTCATTCACTTCACAGAAAATGTCTGCCAAATACCAGAGTCCAAATAACCATAGTTCTGTTCTTTCAAATCAACCACACAAGTACTTTCATTTGAAACCATCATACTCCAGGATGCAGGAAAAGTACTTCATATTTCATTTGTATCCCATTACAAATATGATAGAATATTATATAGAATATTAAAGATATTTAATATCTTTATAGAATTTTATAGAATATTAAAGTTTCTGCATAAAGGCTAGTCTTTAATAAAATGTAATAAGTTTTAATGCTTTATCAAAGACCTTTTTTTGGTAAAATTCCCTTGTCCTCCCATTAGTACAAAATGATGAAGGATACAAAGACTTCCAGAACAACTAGTATGACAGGCGTCACTGCCTAATAATTCATGCTGAGGGCCAACAAGTTTACCAACATTGTGGGAAAGGAAGATAAAACTTGAACGTTATTAAAATTATTGCTGGATGATCCTCAGGTATCTGTGGGCCATACTTTGAGGATATATGTGTCAAAGTCCTTCCATATGAGGGGTTAGTGAGCTGGAAATTTGTAAGTTGGGGGTTGCTCCAGAGAGGGGCATAGATTTTCTCAGCACTTCTCACCTACTGTGCACATGATGTTATAGGCTTCATCAACCAAGGGAAGCCCTGGATGTGCAGGCACTGGAAATTGGAAATCAGGAGGAAATGCTCTGAAATAGAAGAAACCAAGGAGAAATAGGTGGATACTGATAAAGCCTGTTACAGTCCCAGAGATAAGTGGAGCTGCTGAGGTGTGGCATGATCCCTCCTCTGCCTCCCGCTTCTACAGAAGCAGTTCCAGTTCCTATATTGATTTTCATGGAACAGATTTGCTTCAAGAAAGGATTTCATTGCCAAGGAAAAGCAATGGCTTAGAACTATTTTGAATCAGATAATCTCTAATCTCCCTTCTAACCCTAAGATTTTCTGATTATATTATTGGTTACCACGAGATTCCTAATGTGATATCCAAAATATGTAATAAAGTTAGGCAAGATAGAGAACATGTGAATTAGATGATGTTTCGGGCCAACTAGTGGATCATGATAATCTGGAGCACATGTGGATATTCTTCCTTTATTCATTTTTTCCCTTTCATTCTATCAAGTCTTAACTTGATTTTAATTTGTAGTTCAGTGGAGGAGAATAAAATCACCCAGAATAGTTTAAAGCAGTCACCAAGTCTACCTCTTTACCAGTCAGAAAGGAAATATTTTTATGTCATCTTAGAGAAATTTAGAGGGAAGCAATTTTTTTATTTTGGTTCTGATGACCTTTCCATGGAAATCGTGTCTACAAGGAGATATCCACAATTTCCACTGGAGCTCTGGGGATTATTCCTTAAAGTAGATATGAACCAGAGGTTCAGCCTACATCATCTGGGAGATCCAAAAGTCCACAGTTCATGAATTCGATATAAAGTAGCCCAGGACCAGTAGTGCCCCAGGTACCCAGCTGAATCAAATGCAAATTATCTCAAAAGGAAGATGTTTTTCTCCCTAGGCTCAATAGATTTGGGGAATAAGAGAGATAATTAAAGTAAATGGATCAGTACAGATTCTTCCTGCTTCTGTTCCGTGCATTGCCTTATAGATTAGAGATACCCTGATACAAACTGACATAAAACAAAGGCCATTTATTGCTTTTATGGGGTTCAGTCAAAGAAGTATTTAAAGTGACAACTGAATTAATGCTTCACCTCTGTCATCAAGGACACAGGTTCTTCCTGGATCTTTTTTCCACATGGCTGGCATTATCACAAAGTTACAAAGAAAGATTGACTTCTAAGATGGCTGCTTCCAGCAAACTGGTCTCCCTACGTCCTTGTCTATATGCACTTAAGACAACAGCAGAAGGAGGCAGATATCTCAGGCTAGTTTCCTCAGAAGTTGAGGAAACTAGTAACTCCTCTTTGGCATAGTAAAAAAAAAAAAAAATGTGTTGGTAGAGCTAAGCGAACTTTGCTCAGAATCTCACTGCCACTTGTCCCATAGAAATGTTTATAAGTATTTTAGTGTAAATACCAATATACAATAACTGACAAATGACCCATTTTGGTTGTTTCCACCTATTGGCTATTGTGAATAATACTTCAATAAATATGGATGTTCTTTATCTCTTCAGATTCCTCATTTCAATTATTTTGGATAAATATCCAAAATGGAGATTGCTGGATCACATGGTAGATTTCTTTGCAACTTTTTGAGGAAATTGCATACTATATTCTACAGCAGAAGGAGCATTTTATATTTCCACGGGGTTCCAATTTTTCTCATTCTCCCCAATGGTTGTTATTTTATTTTTCATTTTTTTTAGTTTTGTTTTTATGGTATGTTTATTTTTTTACAACAGCCATCCTAACAAGTATGAAGTAATAACTCAGAGTGATTTTGACATCTATTTCCCTGATGATGAATGGTGTTGATCATCTTTGACTATTTGTGTATTCTCTCTGGGGAAATGTCTTCTCAGTTCCCTTGCCCATTTTTAAAATCAGGTTTAATTTTTTTTCCTTTTGCTATTGAGTTAGAAGAGTTTTTAAATATTTTGGATTTTAACCTCTTATCAGGTGTATGATGAGAGGTTATATATGTAGTCTGCAATATCTTCTCCCATTCTGAGGCTGCCTTTTTTACTGTTTCACTTCCTGTGCAGAAGCTTTTTAGTTTGATGTAGTCTTATTTGTTTATTTTCACTTATGTTGCCTGTGCTTTTGCTATCATATCCAATAAGCCATTGCCAAGACCAATGTTTTGAAGCTATTCTCCTATGTTTTCTTCCAGGAGTTCTATTTTTTAAGGTCTTCCATTTAAGTCTTTAATCCATTTTGAGTTAAATTTTGTGTATTGTGCAACATAAGGGTCGAGTTCATTCTTTCACATGTGGACATTCAGTTTTCTCAACACAGCTTTATTAAGAGACAACTTTCCCCTCATTGTGTATTCTTGGCATCTTTGTCAAAGATCACTTGACCTTATATATGTGGGTTTCTTTGTGGGCTCATTTATGGGCTCTCTGTTCTATTATATTGAACTAAGTGCCTGTCTTTATGCGAGTAGCATGCTATTTTCATAAGTTAACTTTCCAATATGTTTTGAAGTCAGGAAGTGTGAGACCTCCAGCATTATTCTTCTTTCTCGAGATTTTTTTTTTTTTTTTGGCAATTCAGGGTCATTTGTGGTTTCCTATAAATTATAGTGTTTTTTTTTTCTATTCCTGCAAAAGTGTTAATATGATTCCAATGGGATTGGATTGGATCTGTATATCGCTTTGAGTAATGTAACATTTGAACAATAGTGAATCTTCCAAATGACAAACATCAATGGTGTTTCATTTATTTGTATCTTTAATTTCTTTCAACTATGTTTTATGGTTTTTAGTGTACATGATTTTCTACTTCTGTGGTTCAGTTTATTCCCATTTTCCTCTTTATTGTGCATGGGATTAATTTCTTAATTTTCCTTTTGGACCATTCATTTGTCTTTATTTTAAAGAATGTTCCCCCAGTGCCAGAAAAGGGAGAGATCCACAGCTTCTTAGAATTCTGTTTTAGGGAACTTAAGGATTTGACTCTCTTATTCTGCAAATAAGAAAATTGATTAGGCATTACTGTTTTCTTTTTCTTTTCTTTCTTTTGAATAGTATCAGGGATCAAACCCAGGGCCTTGCACGTGCTAAACAAATGCTCTACTACTGAGTTCCAGCTCCAATTCTGGTCATCACTTCTTATGTTTCCTAACATGCTTTCAATTATAAAGGCTTTTCAAAAGTCCCAAGCCTTTTCTTTTGAAAGTTCTGGTAAACACTAATCATTGGTATATATGTGGAGTGGACAGGGCTTGGGGACTTTATAAGGGAACTCCTAGATTTGATAGTGACTCAGTGTTTGCTGTATTTTTCTTCATTGTAGAAACTTCATGCTGAGGATTTATAGGACTTCTTGTTAGTGTTAGTCAGCTTTTTGTCACTGAGATCAAAATACCTGACAAGAACAACTTAAAGGAAGGAAAGTTTATTTGGAACTCATGGTTTCAAGAGGTTCAGTCCACGGTGGTCCAGCTCCATCACTCTGTGTCTGAAAGGAGGTGGAATATCATGGCGGAAGGACATGATGGAGGAAAACTGTCCAGTCATGGCAGCTCTGAAGTAGAGAGAGCAATAGAGGAGCCACAGACAAGATATAGTCACCAAGGGCACATCCCCAGTGACCTATTTCCTCTACCCGTACCCACCTTCTTACAGTTATCACCCAGTAATCCACTCAAATTATTAATCCACTGATGATGTTATAGTTCTCATAATCTAACCATTTCACCTATGACCATTTCTGCTCTAGGGATCATGTGTGCAACACATAAGCTTTTGAAAAGATAGTTCATATCCAAACCCTAACCTTATCTTTAAGTTGCAGCATTATATTACACAAATAAGAGACAAAGGTGTCTTAATTTGCTATAGTCACTAGGATTTGTCCCTGATTGTGTGTAGGCTGTTCAAAGTGGTAGAGCCACCTTCATTCCTCCCTGAAAGATTATACCTCAAGCTACTATTTTTTTTTCTGATTGTCATTGGGCCAACACTGGGAAGGAGCCCTAAGCTGTCTAACTGGGTAATTTGGTACTGCTGGCCTCCGTGTTACTGAGTATGGTATAAAGCAGGCAGGCCAGGAAACCCAGCCCTTGCCAGAAGCAACAGCTGAAGAGGCCCTGAGAAGCTGAGGGACGTCTGAGGACCTGTCAGATGCCTGAAAGGAGCTGTCAGAGCTCCTTGCATCAGCTCTTGGAGCCTCTCTGGGTTACAGCAAAGGCAAGGAGGTGAGGGGAGGGTCAGTGCCCTGGCCACAGACTGCTGTAAAGAAAGTCATGGGATGGCACAGGTACCAGCAGAGCCTGGGACTTTGTGGAAAA
Organism: Marmota marmota marmota; assembly: GCF_001458135.2. Lineage (NCBI taxonomy): Eukaryota > Metazoa > Chordata > Mammalia > Rodentia > Sciuridae > Marmota > Marmota marmota. The sequence continues at coordinate 26,530,630 of NW_026000016.1, read as the reverse complement.
TATCTTGAGGCTCAGAATAGTCATGACCATTTTACCCTTAGAACTAGGAGCTGGCCTAGGATTATTCAGAAGCACAAACCTGTAACAACACTTCTTGCTTCTTCTTTAATGAAAACACACATATACACATATTGACAACACACAAAAAAACTGTTCTTTTTGTCGTTGCAAAAGTAACATAATCTTCACACAAATTTAAAACACACAGTGAATCACATACTAATATTTAATCAAAAATTATGATAAAAAAATAAAGTAGTTGCAGTCCCTTCGGAGATAAGCACTTGTGTTGTTGTTGTTGTTGTTGTTTTGTGTAACTTTCTTTGTTTCTTCACATTCTGCCTATAGCAGCTCTCTTTTCTGGTTTAGCACTATCCAGTAAACATATACCCAGGTCTTTGAAGAGTCACCATTATCTTCATTTAAGCCACATCCTAAGGAATTTAATTTCTCAAATGATTTATGTTCTATAATCCTCAGTGTTCTTATCTGAATAATGGGTACACTTGCTGCTGATACTTTGGATATTCAGCAGAGCAACTGACATCGTAACCATTCAGGAACTATAAATTCTGTTGTTGCTTCTTCTTCTACCAGTTTGCCTAATATTAGAATCTACTTAACCATTCCCATTGCTTCATTTCCAAATTATTCCTTTTTACATTATAAGTAGAAATCACCCCATTTTATATTTTTATCATTTCTAATTGGTGCATATAGTTTTACATAAAACTGGAATTCATGATGACATATTCATACACACACATGGCATAATTTGGTCAGTCTCACACTGCAGTTCCTCCCCCTTTCCATTCCCTGCATTCATAGTTTTCTTAGACTAAATAACTGAAAGCAGATTTAAAGGATCAAGGATTGCAACTGGAAAATTTCCTGGTGATTTTTATTGTTTAGTGAGTGCAGTCTGAATACATCTATGAGGAAAGTCATGTTTGAGATGCCAGAATTATAGTTAGTGCACACAGAAAATGTGACTAGTAAGCTCCCATGCAAAAGAGAATTAATAGGAGAGAAAAGTGCACATAAAATAGTATTGTAATATAGAACTATGTCTTGATTAAAAAAAAATAGCATAAGTTCACAACCAAAATACCCCTTCTATATTATTCCAAGGAAGACTTGGCTATTTATGTTGAATTGCTAAGAGAAGTTGATAATAAAGGAAGTAAATGTGTCCCTGACTTGGAATATTGCTTCAGTATCTGAGCATTAAATGCTGCTCTATCAAATACAAATGTTCCAGTCCTAAAGCACTCCTTCTCATAAGTTCACAGGATAAGATTGAAAAGGAGAGGCAAGGACAAATTCCTTGAGTCATGCAGGACTCCATAAGGTAGTAAGGAGACCTTGAATAGCCATTATGAGAGAATTGATATAGAGATAAATTAGATGTCAATCCTGTCCTTAACTTTCAGTATTTAGCAAGCTGATAAGAAAATAGCAAGAACTCCAATGGAAAGTCTGTGGTTGTGGAGAGTAAAGAAGATAAATTTTACATCCAGGAGAGTATGGGAAGGCTTATCTGGATATGGATCTTAGAACATAAATTGAAATTAAATATGGATAGATAAGGGTATTGTACTCCAGGTCAGGAGAATTGAGAACATACAAAGAAAAGTGAATCGTGGGAGCTGTGTATGAAAAGCAGTAAACAATTCAGCTTGGCTACAGAATTGGACAACACATAGTAAGAACTACTTTTACCGAGCACTGACTATGAGGATTTGATGGACAATCTTATGTGAACTCTACAAATCTGTGCTCAATCATATCATGATCACTTTATAGACTGGGACAGGAGAGACTCACTTTAGACAAGAACAGATGCTCATTTGGGGTTGTGACCCTGGAATATTAATTTGGTGTCAGAGTACAAGATGGAGGTAATGGAAAATAATGGAGACAGAGGACCCTCTCCACAATAGTCCAAACAATAACTGATGAAAATTTGACTTATAAAACTGTAATGCAGGAGAGGAAATGAGTGTGTGTGTTGCAGAGGTTGAATCCAGAGGATCAGTAAACTGATTGTATGTAAGAGGTAGGGAAAAAAATGAGGCAAAGACTTCAAACATGGATGACTGAGAAGAATGGTGTTTGCATTATCTTCATTGTATTTGAGAATAGTAGGACCCTGGGAAAACTGATGATAGGGTTGACTTGGAACAAACTAGGTTTGGAGAATATTCAGGAATAGATCTTCAGCAGACAATTAAAAATGGAAATGGGAGGCTAGAACCCAAGAGATAAAAGCTGGGGAGTAGAGATGTGTTTTAATCAGCTTTCCATTACTATAATGAAATACCCAGTGTAATTATAAAGAAAAAAAAAAAGGTTCATTTTAGCTCACAGTTCTGGAGATTCTAATCCAAGACCAGGTGACTCCATTACTTCAGGCCTCTGGCAAGGCTGGTACATTATGATGGAAACATATAGTGAAACCAGTTGTTTACACCAGGAGCGAAGAAACAAAAGGAACAATAGGAGGTAACTGGGGTCACAGTCCCCTTTGAGAGCATGCCCCCCAGTTTGCCAAGGACCTCCTACTAAGGCCCATTTCCCAAAGTGCCTCAATATTGCCACCATGGAAACCAAGCCTTGGTTTGGTTTGGATCTCAGGAGACTCTCTGATTCAAACCACAGCAAGATGTAATAACAGTTAATTATATATAGATTGGCAGCTGAACACTTCTCCCAAAACTGGCCACTACAGAAGGCTGTATCACAGAGCCATTTTATGACCTTTTAAAACATTATGACCTTTTACCATGAAATAAAAAATGCATATTTAGTGGTTTTAATTAAACAAAGGTAGCTATTTAAAATATTATTCATTTCACTTTTGCAAGAGCATTTCACTTCAGAAGAATGGTGTGTGTGTGTGTGTGTGCGCGCACGCTCACACACCAGAATCCACTAAACAACCCAAGGTCCTAGCCCTCATTCCTGTACATATCAAATGTTAATAATAAAAGAAGAAAATATAAACTGCTGCTGTTGAGGCCTTGAAAAGACTATGCAATTTAAAATAGAAACCTAGGCCATGGTTGAGTCAGGCTGCTCAGACTGAATAAATGGTGAAGATTTTCTTTTCATGTGGTGGATATTCCTGACAAGATGCTTAATAAATAAAGTACATTATATGAATAAATATTTCCACCATATGTTTTTATCCCCTACAACCAGAATAGAATAAAAGCAATTTTCATGATATAGCCTTTAAAATTGGATAGCTGGTAGCAGTTTTTTTGTGTGTGTTTTTTTTCTCCCCAGCTCCCAAAAGTAAACGACTTCCTTTTAAATCTAAAACATAAATCATAATTGTGCTTTCTTTCTGGGGCTTCTGCCTTTTGTCAAATTAACAGCTCTGGAAAGAAACACGTATTTGCAGATGACCTGCAGTTGGACCTAACATTTCTTCCCCAAACTCTTCTCAGACATTTCAGTCGTGGAGGAGAAAGGACACACTTTCAAAATCTGCTGTGTGTGGCCTGGATCCCATTCTCTGGCCCCAAACTGTTTAATCGCTCTACCTCACAGGGGGCCGCTTTTGGCTAATGAATCCTTAGTTCCAAGTTTTCCCTCCTCCTAATGAGTGCTAATAAAATGCATTTAACTCCACTAATGCCATGAAAACTCAGCATTATTTCATTGTATCTACTTAATAAGAACCTCGTTTAATATCAAATTACAGCCTGCTCAGCCAAAGCATTAGACCAGGGGAAGTGGGACTGTGAGAAGGGAGTATCAAGTGCTAGAATTTGGACATTCTTCCTTAATATGCCCTTCAGTATTATATGATCTCTTAATTCATTTAGCCGAGCTAGTCTTATCCTTCTGCCAACTGTTGAGTAAAATTGACTGCAATGCTAGGCAACCAGTCCCACCACACAAGTGAGAAATATAGTATCGCTTTCCCCGGGACCAAGCTATTAACAGTTGTTTGGGGAGAAGCAACAGGCATGGAAGCAGATTATGTTACAAAAAGGAAGAAGTTTTGGATGTGCCTCATTTTCTAAAATAGTTACAGAAAATCCAATTTTTATTAATCAAAAAAAAAAGGTTTTCCTAATAGTTTATGGTCGAATTTCAGAGTCAATTTATCTTGACTTCAGACTCATCGCCAAAGAGCAGTGATGTCTATTCTCCTATTTATTTTAGCTACGAACTTGTCTGCTTTTCATTGAATCAGACCCTCTCTCAAGTACCTATTGGTACAAATTTCTATTGCAAACTTTCCATGTAAAGAAAAGAGTTATTTTTTATAATTTGAACAACTACTACAGAGTTAAAGTTTCATGCGCATTGGATTTTCTCAAAGTGAAGCACATCTGTGTTTTCATTACCTGTGAATTAAAGGTAAGAACTTTTATTTGGAGTCTTCCCATCAAATATTTAGCAAACATTACTGGTCTTCCTACTGCCTAAGAAAGATGATATTTGGAGACATTTTCATCCATGCTGTTCCCTAATATACAGGATTCTATTCTCTTTGAAGACCTGCTTATTAAACTAGCATAATCTTGGATGTTTGATGGAGTTAAAAAGTATTGTTACTTATCCATAGATTTATAAAAAGGAAAAGAATTTGGGAGGAGGGGACTGAAGAAGAGCTTCCTTTTTAAATATTCATTCAGAAAAACCAATTGTTCTCTATACATAAGAAAATAGTTTACAAACTGTTCAGGAAAATGCCAGTGTTCTTTGTCAGAGTTATCCCTTGAGACCTTGAACTCCTGCAAAGAAAATTTTATTCAAGACAGCTCATGGAGAGTATGGAAGGGGTTGTTAAGAGCAGAAGGTTGCAGTCACTGAATTTCTAAAAGATGACTCAAATCAAAATTTGGTTATGTTAAATAAAATGAATAGCCACTTCGCTCCCTATAGGCTTGATACTCCTTGGTATATAAAGAGGAGATTCTAGATCCTTCCAGACAAGGATAAGGCAGGTAGCTACTCTGGCTATAATTTGCTCCATTGCATCCCAATGTGTCAGAAGAACTCATGGGTATTTCTACCTGAACAGGAAGTTGTGCCTTTGTTCAAAAATGAGTCTGGATGAGACAAATGGAATGTATAAATCTTACTAATAGATTGAGGCTTTTTTCTCCTGATAAACTCTAATTTCAGAAAATAAGTTAGATTTCAAAACAAAGTGATGTATCATTTCCAATGATTGCATGAAGCAGGCTAGTGATATGAGTTAATATATCATGTTTCCGTGTGATAAGTAATATGAATATGAAAATATATCCTATATAATCTATTTGATTATTTTCTAAAACTCTGTGGGTATAGGTCATTTTACTTATTTGTAAACACTGCAAAATCATTTCATAGTAAAACTTCCCAGATGAATTTATTTTCCATGCATTGCTAGAAACATGCATCTAAAAAGCTTTGTGGTTACACAGCCGTTGTTCATAGGCTAATGCAAAATTAACTTGGAGAAGCTTCTGAGAAAGCAGTCAGGTACTGAGTTTTTCTTAAACAAGAAAACTCCCCAAACTCAGAATGATACTCATTTAGAAAGTTGATCTTTCTAAAACATAGGAAAGTCTTTTCCCAAACTAAGCCATTGCTAGAAATGGCTAGGATTAACTGGGGCGTAAGTAAACATTTTTCCTCCTAGAGATATTGTACTGGTTGACTCCTGTAATGGTGAGACGGAGTTTCAATTACTTCAGGGAAGAGGCTAAAAAAGGAAGAGGTTTATTTTATCCCTAATAGGCCAAGGCTTCAAAAGGTATCTTAGCCCCTGTGCTCCTAAAATAAAATCTCACACTGATTGGAGCAGCCTTGCCTGGGATTTCATATGCTTTTAGTTTTCTATCAGATGTTCTAGAAGTGCTTCTTTTAAAGGACCAAGATTAGTGAAAGGAAAGGAAAAGAGGCTGTGAAATCTCTCAGCCCTAAATATTTGAGGGACGAGAAAAAGGAGTTGCTTTACTTATAAAATAAAAGGGATCATACAGATTTAGTTTAGCTGTTATTTCTTTGAGCTCATTTTTTTTTTCTTATACTGGGTCTGCTGTTACCATGGGATTTCCCATCAAAAAATATCAAAAAGCCAGGGAGTCATCCTAAGCTGTTTCTTGTCACTTGTCCCTAATATCCAATCAGCCTTTGGGTCTAGAATATCCTATATTCTTCTACTCTCAAATTCATCTTTTTATCTAATACGCCACCACCATCATTTTGAAATAGCTTTATTGAGGAATAATTTAACCCCATGATATCTACCCGTTTTAAGTGGACAGTTTGATGAGTTTTATTAAAACTTTACATTTGCACAACAATTACTACAATCCAGGTTTAGAATGCTTCCATAACCCCTCATAGATTCCTCTGGGCTCTTTTGTGCTCATTCCCCACTTAAGGAATGTTTGATAACTACCAATCTGCTTTCTATCTCTCTGAACTGCCTTTTCTGGACCGTTCCTATAAATGGGATCATGTGATCTTTTGTATCTGGCTTTTTACAGTTAGCATGATGTTTCTGAGGTTCAGCCTGGTAGCATGTGTACTAGCTTTGTTCCATCCTTTCTATTGCCGAGTTAGCATTTCCCATTTTGTTTACTCATGTAAGCATATGTTTAACTTTCTAAACAGCTGCTAACCTTTTCTCAAGTGGCTGTTCCATTTTACATTCTTGTCACCCACCTATGAGATTCTCGTTTCTCCAAATTCTGACTAACACCTGCTTTGGTCAACCTTTTATATTTTGTTATTCTAGAGGATGTACAGGGTTATTATTGTTGTGCTTTATTTAATTGCATTTCCTCAAGGACTAGGATGTTAAGTACCCTTTTGACTTTTTTTTTTTTTTTTTTTGGTACAGGGAATTAAATTTTGGGAAGATTTATTTCTGAGCTCCATCTCTAGTCCTTTGCTTTTCATTTTTTATTTTGAGACAGGGTCTCACTAATTTGCCCAAGCTAGCCTCAAACTTGTGATCCTCTTGGCTCAGCCTCCTGAGTACCTGAGATTACAGTGTGTACTAATACACCCAGCCTTTTCCCCACTTTTCAACTCCCTGTGTCTTAGTTTGGACCTTTGGCTCTTCTCATCTGATTATTAGATATAACAGGCCACAGGGTATTTATAACTTTCCTTTACCCAGCACATTTTCTCTTTACCAGTCTTTTGATAATAGGTCCCTTTTTTCCCACTGCACACAATTCAACTGTGACAGATCCTTACTTCAGACTCTGTGTTATGGGAATCGTTCCTGTCTATACTAGACAGCAGCATTTCCTAAACAAAGTAATTGGCTTAAGAATATTTTTACATACCTGCACGATGTTTACATGCAAAGTCGACATTGTGATAATGTACTTCCATGGATTCAAATTCACAAAACATGCATAAAACAAATTAAAAAAAAAAGATTGAGAGTCATCACATTTTCCTTCAAAGGAGCCTTTCTGCAGAGACCTAGGAAACACAATTAACAATCCAACCAGAGTAGTGGCCAGTACCTCAGAGAAAGTAACCTAACAACCTTTGAAATTGTAGGTGGGTTTTAAGTATGCACATCACATCTTCTTTGGTCTCCTTGACTCTGTCCATCACCCACCCTTTTTAAACACTACCCTAATGGCCAGGATGGAAATGTTGCTTCCCTATCACTAACCTTCATAAATTAATTTTCCTTTACCTTATTTATTTACTCTATTTTTTTGTTTTGTTGTTTATTTTCTTCAAATCCCCCTCCCTTTGCCCATATATTACCTGGAGGCTTAGTTTAGAGGTGAGAATGACTGGTTCTGATCAAATGTTCAGGCTTGCTCTTGACATGCTTCTGACTGTCCTTGGGAAAGTCAGGCTGCTGGAAACTATCAGGTCATCTACAGCCAGCGGTCAAACTGGGACTGATTGCATTTTACGAGTCCTATAACTTTAGACAAGTTATGTAACCTTTTTGTGCCTTAGTTTTGGCATGAGTAACATGCAATAGTAATAAACAGTTCCTAATTCATATATTTGTGGCAATGATTAAATATGTTATGCATATTAAAAAATACTCATACCAGGATTTGGCATAGTAAATACTCAGTAAATGGTAACTACTTATTTACTTACTTGTGCATGCACAAAAGGCACTGTTAATGACACCACAGGCAATAGAATGAAAGCACTAGTTCTGAAACCCAAGAGAATTCCCTTATCCTGCTTGTCCACTAACTTTTACTTTATGATTCAGAATAATAAAGATTATCACAGTGCTATGGTTTCTGGTCTTCTAATACAGTTTCTGGTATCAGTCCGTTTTGAGAATTTTTTACATCACTTTCTTCTCCTCGCACTTCCCACTTTCCATGTAGTAACTGTGGAAATAATGAACTTTAAATACAACTTGAGGGAAAGCTGTTAGCTATCTTCATGATGCCTTAATAATGAGTATTCCCTTGAGAGAAGTGCAAAAACATAACAAGGACTTTCAAAACACTTCATCTTTAGCTAAAGTAAGAAATTTTACATTGATAAAATTCAATTTTACATGTACAAGCACCTTTGGGAGATTTTGTTTTCATTACTGAGAAAATAGTGATCACTGTTATCCTTATAAAAATGTTTTCCTTCTTTCCTTTCTCCCACACTTTTACACACACACAAACACACACACATAAATAAAAATAAAATAACAAATAAATATAAGTATATAAATTATATATATATATATATATATATATATATACACATATATAAATGTGTGTGTACTATTAATTAGATAAGAGGCTGTAGGGTATACAACACTTTATATTCTACTGTTTTTATCATTCAAGGACTTTTTAATATGATAGGGAAATCTTAATATTTACAAACACAACTAAAGCAAAACATCACATCACGTATGCTGAATGAGTGCTACAAACAAGATTCTCCAGAAGTCTGGAGAAAGCCCACTTCAGTGAGATGAAGAATTTGAAAGCTTAAAAGGAAAAAAAAATGAAAACTTTTATTTCTATTTAAAGGTAATTCCATCAGCTTACTGAAGGGCCTTCATTGAGAAATTCTGTCTTCTCTCTCCTCCCTCTTTCTATCATAAAATATCCCTTCTTGACTGAGCTCCCCAATGCAACAAAACCCTTTTAGAGTTATTCCTTCTCCTGGCTACCCCATTCCTGAAACTGAGTTTTAATTAAGTTGCTTGGTTTGGGGTACTTGCGACTACTAAGGCTAGACTCTGTGGTTAATTGTATTGTCTAAGTTTCTTTCCACAGAAAGGATAGAATATTCTTTCTTTGTCAAGATCACCCATGAACTTTTTATTGTGAAGTTTAATGGTCACTCATCATTGATCCCATCTTAACTTGACCAATAAGCAGCATTGGAGATGATTTGTTAATGGTACCTTTGTAAATACTTCCATGGTAACACACTCCTGATTTCCTCCTACTATCCAAGCACTTCTTCTCAGAAGGCTTTGCTAGTTCCCAGTGGCTTTACTTCCCTCTTCTTGTTGATATCCTCTAGAATCAATCCTTGGAATTCTTCTTTTTCTTAACAACCACTTCTTTGGTGATCTAATTCAGTCTCATGGTTTAAATGCTATCTACCCCCGATGTCTCCTAATTTTTTTATTGATTTTTTAAAAAATAAATGACAGCAGAATGCATTATAATTCTTATTATGCATATACAGCACAATTTTTCATATCTCTGGTTTTATGTAAAGTATGTTGACACTAATTCATGTCTTTATACATGTACTTTGTATAATGATGTCCATCATATTCCACCATCCTTGCTCACCCCCTTCCCCTCCCTTTCCCTCCC
>NW_026000016.1:26499376-26520652 GCF_001458135.2 Marmota marmota marmota | reverse complement strand
CCACCCCTCTGCCCTATCTAGAGTTCCTCTATTCTTCCCCTCCCTACCCCAATATGCTCCCCCTCCCTACCCCACTATGAGTCAGCCTCCTTATATCAGAAAAAAACATTTGGCATTTGTTTTGCTAACTTCACTTAGATCATCTTCTCCAACACCAACCATTTACCTGCAAATGCTATGATTTTATTCTCTTTTATTGCTGAGTAAAATTCCGGTGTGTATATATGCCACATTTTTTATCCATTCATCCACTGAAGGGCATCTAGGTTGACGCCACTGTGTAGCTATTGTGAATTGTGCTGCCATAAACATTGATGTGGCTGTGTCCCTATAGTATGCTGTTTTTAAATCTTTTGGGTATAGACAAAAGAGAGGGATAGGTGGGTCAAATGGTGGTTCCATTCCCAGATTTCCAAGGAATCTCCATACTGCTTTCCATAATGGCTGCACCAATTTGCAGTCCCACCAGTAATGTATGATTGTACCTTTTTCCCCTCATCCTCACCAGCACTTATTGTTGTTTGTCTTCATAATAGCTACCATTCTGACTGGAGTGAGATGATATTTTAGAGTAGTTTTGATTTGCATTCCTCTAATTGCTAGAGATGATGAACATTTTTTAATATATTTGTTGAATGATTGTATATATCCTTCTGAGAAGTGTCTGTTCAGGTCCCTGGCCCATTTATTGATTGGATTGTTTGGTTTTTGGTGCTTAGCTTTTTGTGATGTCTCCTAAATTTATATCACAATTCCAGACTTCCCCCCTTTACTCTAGATTGCAATAGCCAATGTTCCTTTCACCATTTCTAAAGGGAAATCTAATTAACATTTCATGCTCGGTATGTTAAAGCTGAGTTACAGATCTTTCCTTTTGTTCTTCCTGCAGCCTTCTCCTCCAGTATCTCAGATTGAAAAATCTCAATATCAATCTTTCATGTCTCTCTTTCTCTCACATCCTATTCCTAATTGTTCCAAATTCCTGATGGTTGTACATTCAAAACATAACAAAAATTCACTTACTTCTTATCACTTCTACCACCTACTCTCTGATTCCAAACTTCAACCTCTCTTTTTTAATTCCTGCAATCATCTCCTTGCCGGCTCCCTTGTCCCTCTGTAATCCAGTCTTTCCACCACACTAACCAGAGTCTCATCAATCAGATAATGTTACTAGTCTGGTCAAAACATTCCAGTAAATTCCCATTTCACTCAGAGTGAAGTTAAGTCCTCACATTTGTCTAAAGTGCCCCATGAAATGTGACCATCCTGAGTTTTGACATCCTATTTATTGTCCTTCCCTCACACTCACAGAAGTCATTAAATTCCTTTCTTCTTTCTGACCCACAAGGTGTCTGCACTGGCGACCCTCTCAGCCTGCAAATTTCTACCCCAGACATCCGCCAAGTATTGGCTCATAGCATCCTGCTAATGACATTCTCCTTGTCGCCTTTTATTTATTTATTTATTTTAGAGAGAGAAAGAGAAGAGAGAGAGAGAATTTTTTAATATTTATTTTCAGTTTTCGGTGGACACAACATCTTTATTTTATTTTATGTGGTGCTGAGGATCAAACCCAGTGCCCTGTGCATGCCAGGCGAGCACGTTACCGCTTGAGCCACATCCCCAGCCCTCTCCTTGTCCCCTTTTATAAACTGCAGGCTACCTCCACACATCACTTCTCCTGCTTGTTTGATTTTTTCCCTTTTCATTATTAAATTTCATTTTACCTTCTCATGTGCCATATAGCTCACTTGTATTCTCTATGTATTGTTTACTTTCCATCTTTTCTGACCTGACTGTGGCCTCCATAAGAGCAGTATTTTTATCTTTTTGTGGATAAGGTGTATGTGGTGAGGAAGCTGTGTTGTTTCTTGATGTATTTTTAAGAACCTGCTATCGAATAGGTAGTTGATATTATGTATTTTTTTGACTGAATACATTCTGTGCATTCGATGAGGAACTGCATTTTAGATCTGGGTGTTGGATCAGCTCACTTCTTTGTATTTTGTCATTATTCTTTAAGCTGGCTGTTACAGTGGCTTTCGCATAGGCTTCTTTGCACATGTGAATTGGAGTGTGCAATCCTTGGAAGGATTTGAGTGCTTTTTAATAACTCTACTATTTTTTGTCTGTTGCTTGTCACATGGCCATGAAAAGCTACTGGAAGCTCAACAAATAATGCAGATAGATTTTATTGATTAATGAATTGGCACAGAAGATTGCTGGTACCATAAAGAAATAACACTCTAGCCTCTTCCCAAATCCAATATATATGATTAAAACTATATCGATGGTTCTGAATAAATTAACACATCAACTTTCTCATTAAAAAAATAAATTGAATCTACTCTCATATCCCTCAGACACATGCAGGATATAGATTGACATAAACAACTACTTGGTTCCCAAGGGCTCTTCTTCTCAACTGGGATCAGAGATCTTTGGACACTGATGGGATCTTACTTGCTCATCACAATAAATGTTGCAGAACTGCCTAGTCTCTTGTCCTGAATGAGAGTAAAAGGGGAACATGAGTGACATCTTAAGGGAACCCCATTATTTATTCTGAAGCACATGACACACTTTTTGTTTTTAGAGAAAGACACCTAATATTTTTGTGTAGTGATGACAAAGACTGAGTAAGAAATGGACTAGTACTGTCCAATTTTACAGTGAGAAGCAAATGTTATATGTCTTTACCTCCAGTTTTTTTTTTTTTTAAAAAAAGCATCCTTATAAGCAGTAGTAAAACAAATCAGGGGGTCACTGTGGTCTGCAGGAGAGCCAGGAACAGCGGGGTTTCAGCTTTCTGGTGCGCTACAAGCTGTAGTGTTTAGGGATGCCTAGCAGATGGTAACATCTGTCAGAGGTAAAGCATTATATCCACAAGCAATAGGGAAGTGCCCCGCTGAACAGCAATCCTGTTTAGGAAGGATGTTTGGGAAATAATTGTTTTGATTGGCTAAATACACATTTTTAACATTTATTTATTTATTTCTACATTATGCTAGAGGTCATTTTAAATTTGATATATGGTCCTAGGAAGTCAAAGTTTCTAAACAGTGAGTGACTTGGAGTAAATTAGGGAGGCAGAGAAAATGTGCATGTGGGAATACCCTTGAGTTGTCCGTGATCTTGGGAAATTTCTTCCCATGTAATCACTAGCTTGTGGGTTCCATTTCCCCCAAAATTTAAGGGTAGGGTAAGTGTATTAAATTCTGAATATCTCTGAGGTAGGAAATGACTTATGCCTCTTTGGTCTAACTGATGAGTGATCCCACAGCCCAGAAGATAATTTAACCTCTAATAGCAACCGACTTTCAATTTGTGGCAAGTTGGGTGGGGGGTAGTATTAGAATAGAAGAGAACGTACTTCATCTTCGAAGTGACATTACCCTGTTACTCCTAATCAAAGTCATTCTTCATGAGAATCAGTTCTACGGAGGAAGCAAGTAAGAAGGTGGTTTTAATAATTTACCTTCTTCCTGTCACTCTGTGTAAACAGGGCTGAGCATGGCGAGTCTTGATGTGCCAACATTTTTTCCAAAGAATTTTTCTGTATTCTTTGTCTTCATTCCCTTACTCTACCCCCACACAAATTTCCCTTCAGATTACTTCTAGCCAATAAATGTGATTAACTGTCTCAGCATTATCTGCTGTCATAGATAAGAGATTGAGTCACTCCAACACCAACTATTTGATAACCAAAAACCAACTTATTCAGTAATTTCTTCCTATTCACTCATTCTCTGAATTTTTTTTCCTATTCATTCTCTGTGAAGACAAGTCAGGCTGCTTCAAACATTTGTGAATTGCTCCTGCACTCATAAAGGTAAAAGATGACTTGATCAACCCTACACAAGCCTCAGGCCCTGTCAGAAGTGATTTGTTTTTTGTTCTAAAGAAAAGGAATTTGTTACATGCATATAAGCAAATTACTTCCAATAAACAAAAATGTACATCCTGTCATGTGATGTCAGAATTTCAGATCATTTCTAAACTCAGTGAAGATATTCAATTCTCCCTCTGTTCCACCCTCATTTTCAAAGGGAGATTGGAATATGGTTGTGTTGTTCCAGGCAGTGTCTTTCAATCCTACTGTCTGTCAAAGGTGAGGGCCAAGTTCATAAAGACTGAAGGGCAAGACCACACCCATGTGGTTCCAGGTAAAGGGGAACCTGCCTTTATGTCAGATCTTAAGCACATAAGAGAAAATGTACATACCCCCTAAAGCACGCCGAAGGGTAAGTCATAAACTATTTTAGTAATGAGTTTTCATTTCTTTACATAATAGCTCAAAACTATGCAGTTGACTTTCATTACCCTAGAGAAAAATCAGCACAGGTATAGGCCTAGCAAGAGAGCTATTCTTTCTTTCTTTCTTTCTTTCTTTCTTTCTTTCTTTCTTTCTTTCTCTCTCTCTCTCTCTCTCTCTCTCTCTCTCTCTCTCTCTCTCTCTTTCTTTCTTTCTTTCAGTACTAGGGAATGAACTCAGGGCACTGGACCACTGAGCCACATCTCAGCCTTATTTTGTATTTTATTTGGAGACAGGGTCTCACCGAGTTGCTTAGCACCTTGCTTTTCCTGAGGCTGACTTTGAACTTGCTTCTTCTGCCTCAGCACACCCACTCCCCCAGCACCTGGGATAAGAGAACTATTCTTTCTTCCACAGCAGGATAACCTTCAGCCATCACTGTGCTCCATCCCCAAATGCATTTCTTGGACAATCCTTGCAGAGTTCCTTTTCTGTCCTGTCTCATGCCTTGCTCAGTCTTCCAAACAATATATCCCAGAGGGTTTCAAGCCTGCTGCCTCTGAGCTTGAAGATTTAGCACTGTATCTTCCATAACTAATTTGATTTGTTCATAATTATGTACGTCATACAAATTATCAATTTGTTATACTAGAGTGGTATGGTAGCTAAAAGGATAGCTTTCTTGGTAAATTGGTGAATGGTTTGGGCTTTTGAATTCAGACTTCTCCTTTTCTGTCTCTGTGACTCATCAACTGACATCATCTCCATAAATTATTTTCATCATCTATAAGCATGAGGTTCTAATCATAAATAGGACAGTGTGAGGATTAAATGAGACCCAACATATAAAGTGCTTTCACATAACTTGAGTCCATAAATGTTAGGTATAACAATTGTGCAATAATTGTTGCAATAATAATATTGTTCTATTAAGCAAATGTTTCTTAAATTATTCAGTCACATATTGCCATTTAACTTTCATATGAGTTTTAGCCTAAGTAGGCTATTAATACTCAGAATAGATTAGATTGATGAATGACTCATCTCAGCATCAAGTATAATGACTTGTCACCAATAAATAATTTAATTTCATTTGCTAATCACATTTCATAGTATTAAGAATAGCAGTAAAGTCTTAGTAGAATAAAATATTCCTTGCTTCTTAATTATTATCATGTTTCACTTAACAAAAGGGATACATTCTGAAAATGGCATTGTTAGGTGATATTTGTTATCTTGTAAATATCATAGAATGTATTTCCACAAACACAGGTGATATAGCTCACTATATTCTTAGTCCATATAATTTAGCCTATTGCTCCTAGAGCCATGATGATCAAACTACACAAAATTAAATTAAGCACAAAAGAAAATGATGTAATCAAGAGATGCAATAAACAAGAGATATCTGAGGCTGCTGCTGGCATAACATAGCAGATTGTTTTACAGGAAATTTTGTAATGAGAAGGAGTATATTCTAAAAACTGCAGTACAGTAAATACACAGACCAGTAATACAATTGTTTATTACCATTACTAATAGTATGTATTTCATGTAATTGTATTGCTCACTCTTTTATGACTGGCAGCACAATAGATCTGTTTATACCAACACTACTAGAAACATGTGAATAATGCCCTGTGCTACAACATTATGACAGCTACAGCAAATTGCTAGGCAATAGGAGCTTTTCAACTCCGCTACAGTCTGGTGAGAGCACTGACATATATGCAGTTCATTGTTGACTGAAATGTCATGGTGCAATGCAGGACTCTACAGATAATGGCCAATTTTTATTTTCTGTGTTCTGTGTCTGGCCCTAGTTTACACATATTGTCAATAATCCTTAAAAAGCCTCATGAGACTGAATTATAGGATTATGAGAGAGAAATCTGTGATGATTTTGGAAACATAGACTTGGTAAGATGGTGGAAAGTATCTTCCTTTCTTTTTTCCTCCTTATTTTGGACTAGCCTCCACATATTAGATAAACATTCCACCTCACAGAATTAATTTTTTTCAAAGGTAGAGAGAGAGAGAGAGAGAGAGAGAGAGAATTTTTTAATATTTAGTTTTTAGTTTTCGGCAGACACAACATCTTTGTTTGTATGTGGTGCTGAGGATCGAACCCGGGCCGCACGCATGCCAGGCGAGCGCGCTACCGCTTGAGCCACATCCCCAGCCCCACAGAATTAATTTGAGCATATGATGACATGTTCTAAGCTACAGGTGGATGCAAGGAGCAGATGAATTTTTGTGAATGTTTCTATTCAGTCTGAAGTGAAGAAGCAAAAGTAAAGCATGATATTCTCTGGTTCCATCTATTTTCAGGCAAATGCCACAATTTCATTCTTTTTATGAGTAATACCCTATTGTGTGTGTGTGTGTGTATATATTTTTTTTCTTTATCCATTCATCTGTTGAAAGGCACCTGAGTTGGTTCCATCTCTTGGCTATTGTGAATTGTACTGCAATAAACATTGATGTGACTGCATCTCTGTTGTGTGTTGATTTCAGATCTTTTGGATATATATCAAGGAGTGGGATACTTGGTCATATGGTGATTGCATTCGTAGTATTTTTAGGAATCCCCATTCTGAATTCCAGAGTGATTGCACTAATTTGCTGTTCCATCAATAATGTATGAGTATACCTTTCCCCCTACATCCTTGCCAACATTTATTATTATTTGTTTTGTATTCTTGATAATTGCCATTCTGGATTGGAGTAACATGAAATCTCAATGTAGTTTTGATTTTGCATTGCCCTAATTGCTAAAGATGTTGATAATTTTTTCATGTATTTGTTGACCATTTGTAAGAAAGATCAGTGGAGTAGAGGAAGGGAGTTGAGGGGGGCGGAGAGGGATGCCATAAGGGAAGAACAGTAGAATGAATCTGACCTAACTTTCCCATGTACATATGTGGTGAGCCGTTCTAATTAGACCGTGGCCGCCATTAGAAGATGGCGCCGGCTTCCACTGTGGCCTGTGATAAACAACTCCTAATATGGAGAATTGGCACGCAATCCCTTACCACCCTATGAGAAAGGTCCACGTGGCAGCTTAAGATTGGTATGCTGGAGGCTTTATTAGGCTGTGCTTGGGCGTTCGGCGACGGGTCGCTAGAAGATGATACTTGAATCAAGGCCTGAATAAACTGCTGAAAGAAGAATCCTGCGAGGGGTCGCGACATACATATATGAATATGCCACAGTGAATCTCACCATCATGTCTCACCACACTGTGTCTCACCACAAGACACTAATTTTAAAAATATGTTGAGTAAATAGCAGAAAGATCATTAGATAGAGGGAAAGGAACAGAAAGAGAGTGGAGGGAAGAGAAAGGGGAAGTAGTGGGGACTGAATTAGAGCAAATCATATTTCATGCTTTTATAATTATTCCAAAATGAATCCTAATGTTATGTATAACTAAAAATAACTAATAAAAAAGATAGTGGACAGTGATTCATCAGTTAATGGAGGAAGGACACTTGTTTATTCCTTCATTCAACAAATATTTCTTGTTCTCCTTCTGCAATGCACTGCTATTCTAAGTCTTAAATTTACAACAACAACCAAGATTAGTTCATCCAGACAATTAACTTTAAAAAAAGGAGCAATAAGATAATTCCAGAGGGGTGTGTTGTACAGAAAATCAAGCAAGGTAAGAGTATATAGAGAGACCTGAGGGAGCAGTGAGAGGAGTATTAAATTGGTTTGTCTTAGGCAATCTGTGGGAAGGACTTTTGTGCTGAGATCTAACTTTGCATATTTTAAATGCATGTTAATAAAGAATCATCATCATCTTCAAAAAAAAAGGATGGGGGTACCCTGTGGGGATTTGATTATGTTATAAAGAGAAATGAGATGGAAATAGTGGAGAGAATGAGGTCAAGAGAGGGTCTACATGAATAAGTGAAAGAATGATGTAAAACAGAAAGAGGTCACACTTCAGCACACTGATCCCCTGTACCAGACTTATCATGTCACGGAATGTCACTGGGATCCAGAGAATTATATGAGACCATCGCCTCCTAATTGGCCCAGCCCCTTTTTGGAAGGAGAGCCCCACTTCCACCATCTCACTCATTTCACTTGTCTCCCAGCCCTGGCAGCTACACTTTCGATACACTTCATGTTAAATAAATGTTTGCTAGTTCCTGGTGCTTAAGTATTTTAACTACCAAAAAATGTTTTTAGGGAGCAAGAATTATTGATTTTTTCAGGAGTTTAATTAATTGTCTGTCTGGCAGCTATGTAACTATAAGTTAATCACATAACCTTGGTTTCATGATCTGTGAAATACAGATGGTAACAACTGTACCCCTGTGTTGCCCTGGGACTAGGTGAGAGGAGGTAAGAGACAGCCCTTAATCAGGTCTAACCTGCTGCACCCTTGCAGAGGTTCCTGGGTTCTATCTCAGGAGAGTGGGGCTAGAGGGTGAGAAAACAGTGAGGAGACTCAAACAGGAAGGCAAGGCTGAGAGGACACACCACACACTGTCACCACCTCTCCTGTTGCCTCCTTTGTGTGTGGGAAATAGAGGAAGGTGTGGGAGAGAGAACCAAATCTATCAGCAAGGTCATGGCTGTGTATTGTTTTCACCCAGGTGGCAATCAATCAACATGAGGTTTGTCATTTTAATTAGTCTTCTTTGGTCAGGGAAGCCAAGGCTGTTCAATACTGATAGGGAGCTGAAAAATTACCCGGGAACAAGTGTCCAGAATGAGCTTTAGGGTCCTGGCTTCAGGGTGCTGTGGATCACTGGGGACAGGGAGGGAGGATACGACAAAGAGCCACGAACTTCAGAAAAGGGGATGAGGGCTGGAGAGAAGGCTGTCAGGAGGGTGGTGGGGGAAAAGCTGAATTAGTCCTTTTTCTGCTTGCCCTTCATCCAGCCCCGTGATATGATATTGGGAAGGTCAGGTGGACAAAAGGAGCGGATGAATCTTTGTGAATGTTTCTATTCAGTTTGAAGTAAAGAAGCAAAAGTAAAACACACAAGAAATTGGGAATGTGTTGCCCTTAGTAGGGAGAAACCGAGTAAAGCAAATCAAAACCCTGTTTGAAAATGTATCAAAGAATATGTTGTCAAATGGATTTCTGTGCCTTGAATTGTACATATTCACAGGGAAACCCATTTCTTGTTATGCTTCAAGGAATAATCAAAGCAAGTCCTTTGCAAAGAATGGGTCATACAAGAATGTTCTCAGACTTGTTGAAGGAGGCTCATTGTTATATTCTCACTAGATCAAAGGGAGAAATGACTCTGAGGCTCCCAAATACAAAGTCCTGGCTGACCTTACTAAAATCTGCCATACCTTCCTCCAGTAATGTCTAACATGGTCATTATCTTTCTCCTCATGATCAGATTTGGCAGTATCAGGACAATGTATTGGCATCTCTTGGGTGCTCATCTCAATTCTTCCACTGCCTGTGTGACTGTAGGGGAAATCACAACTCTCTGAGCTGCAGTTATTCATATATGATGGAAAAAAGTCTGGTATATCTGCCTCACAGAATTAATTTGAGCATATGATGATATGTTATAAACCACAAAACTTGTAATAGAATAATAATAGAATAATACTGTAACCAACAACATCATCATTTATAATAATAAAAAGCTTTTTTTATTACACAAAATTTCAGTTTAACCACCTAGTCACTATGCTACATAGTGATATTCCACTCTTGCCTTAACAACAAGATTAATTATCTTGCAAGGAAATCTGAACTGCATTGGTCAGCTCTACTATTTCATACTCTAATGGTCCAGTTGTCTAGAAGTCTTTGATTTCTACCGTTACTACTAGTTCTGCTTGTAGAACCTCAGCTCCTGTCCCAACATGGTCACCCTTCACATCTATTCACAAGGCCCTCATCTTGCTCCTAAATCTCTTCCCCAGCTAAAGAGCTGGAATGATAAGTTTTGGAGTTTTCTCATCATTCTAACTGGTGAACTCTAACTATTTCTGTTTCAGTTTCTTTCCTAAAATACATCCCCATTAGATGAATAACCAAGTGTAGTATGGTCAAAGTGTCTATTAACACAGCCTGACATTTTCACCAGCCAGATCTGCTTCTTCATTGGAGTCGTCTCTCTGAGTATTTTTGTCCAGGTCATTCATCTCCTTTATTCCTGCAATCCTTGCACACTCAGAGTAGTGAGTGCTCTGGGAAATGGGGTTGGAAAGATAAGCAGGAAACTGGTTGGCTTCAAGAAGAGCAGAGTGGGGAGCTGCTTCCAAAGACATATAAGATGGACTTTGAGAAAGGGCTAAATTTGTTCTATGTTGGTTTAAAGAAAAAAACTGAATCTAGTTGGGGTCACTTCCCTGGGGGAGAGGGTCTTAGTCTCAGTGTTGAAGACTGCAAGATTTGTAACAGGACAGATCTGGGTTCAACTCCTGATCACAACTTCCCAGTTCTTTTAGTAAGTTTCGGCATCACTTCCCAGCCTCAGCTACAGAAAGAGATTGATCTTAACCTCAAAGGGTCCTTTTCAGGACTAAATGAGATAAGGCATTTGTTCACTGGTTAGTACTCAGGAAATTCAAGTGGCCAGGCCCAGGGTTGTGCCCCAGGGTCTTTGCACTGCACACGCTAACTTGTCCTTCCTCTACTCACTGTATAAGAAAGGTTCAGTGTGGCAGATTAGATTCACGTTGAAAATATTTTTGCCCCGCCCCCAGCATAGCTACGTGTAAAAATAAAATGTTCTACTCCACATATGGTAAACTGAGTCCTGGGAGATACGTTGACCAGTGATGGGATGTCAGCATCCATGAGGCAGCAGTTTTGAAAGGTGTCTTCACACTTGAACTTGCACTCTTAAACTTCTTCCATTGCCATGAAGAGAATATGCCCTGAATAGACAGCTCACCCTGAGAGAAGGATGCAAATCCTGGTGAGTGGAGCTGAACTGCCTCAGAGAGGCCACCTCAGATCAGCAGCCCCCGAAATGACCTTAGTCTGCTACAGATGCATAAGTGAGCCCAGCTCAGATCAACAGTACTGCATAGCCAACTCACACAATTGCAAACTAAATAAATGCATTTTTGTATGCTCCTGAGATTTTGTGGCTGTTTTACATGCTGCATTATTGTGGTCATAGTTATCTGCAATAACTAGTAAACTAAGATATAAAGGGCTTTATGTTTCCCTCCCCTGGAAGACATGAGAAGCCAATACTTTTATTTGCTCAATAAATATTTAAGTGAGTATTATGTGCCAGGTCCCCAATTATAGTCAATTTCATAGTACAGGAGATTCTGTTCTAAAGAAGTCCATTGAAAGCAGTATAGAATTATACTAGAGTCCAATTCCCTTGTCTTAAGGTTATTACCCACAAAGCACAACACCATCTGCTTACTACATGTGCAGGGCTGTGCTGAGTGCATCCTTTTTAATTTCTGCGCATTTCTCTGACTTGTGGATTCTGGGCTTCACTTTCTTCTCCTCATTCCCAGGACTGGTCTACCTGAGCATTCTGGGAAGTCCTTGCCATATTGGGGAAGAAGTATATAATTTTACTGGGTGGAAAGTGTTTCCTTTCCCTTTCAATAAGTCCCAAACTCAGCTCCCTCATCTTCTCCACTTAAGCAATTCTAGAGGAATTCCAGATTAAATTGCATGACCCCCTGGAAGGTGGAGGCAAAAAAAGACATTCTTTGGCTTAGCTTGACTCCCTCATAATGGGGACAGCAGCGGGGCTGCAGGAGGCCACTGCTCCCTTTCTCAGAAGGCTGGGGCTGCAACTGCACAGAAGAGGGTGCTCTTGTGCAAAGCTGCAGCCAGTTTCCTGGGAGGAGGTGAAGTTTCCTTGTTCCTTGCTAAGCGAATGATTCATTGCTCATGATATTTGATAAATGTAGTCTGCATTACTGCACATGTATTCTGTAACAACAGATAAAAATGCCAAACTGCAGAATCGTCAGGAAACTCAGTGTGGAGACTGCACATCCATCGTACTCTGCTGTTCTGAGATGACAGCTAACTTTTATCGGCATCCTCCCCTTCTATCCTATCTGCCTGGGCTCTCTAAGTGAAAACTATCAAAGAATAAGGACAGAAATAGTGCCATTCTTTTTTTTTTAATAGTTTGAAAATTGCTTTTACCATTTGGGAAATAACTACTTATCCATGAACTCATTTGTCTCACAAATATTTATCAAAGGCCAGTTAATCAGCTTCTCAATGCTTTTAGGGAAAGAATGCAAGCTCCTTCCTTACCTGGTTCCTGCTTCCCTTCTGATCTGTCTTCTTTCTGTCTCTTTTCAGCCTCAGGCTTTTGCTCTCATATTTCACTTGATTAGAATTGTATATTTCTCATTTTTTTTTCTAATTCTTCAGAGCTTAGGACAAGTGTCATATTTTCCAATTAGCTTTTCCCAAACCTATGCATTTAGGCTTCTCTACAGAAATAGAACCAATAAGATGTGTATATGTACATAGATAGATATGTACTGATATTGTTATATGTATATATTGAAGATATGTAGCATATATATCTTATGTATACATATAATATATGCATACATATTAATATTGGATATATGTTCAAAACATATTAAATATAAGATATGTATCTATATATAATATGGAGATAAATATTTATTGATATATACATTTAAGATATGTATATATACACATATGTTGATATTGATATATTTAAAATACACAAATACAATATATAGGTGGTGTTATGGTTTGTACAATATATAGATGGTGTTATGTTTTGGATATGAGTTATCCTCCAAAAGTTCTTGTGTTAATACAGAAATATTCAGAGGTAAAATGATTGAATAATAATAGCTAAAAACTATCAGTCCATTTTAGCTTGAATGGATTGGGTGGTAACTGTAGATAAGGGGGGTGTGGCTAGAGGAAGTGTCACTAGGGGTGTGCCCTGGAGTGGCTTATCTTCCCTTTGGCTCCTTCCCCATGACTCCCCCTCTTTCTTCTCTCTGGTCACTGTTCTGAGCAGCTTCTCTCTGCTGCTCTCTTCCACCATGTTGTTCTGCCTCACCTTGGGTCCAGAGCAGTGAAGCTGCCCGCCACGAATTTAATCTCTAAAATAGTGGGCCCAGATAAACTTTCCCTTCTCTAAATTCTTCTTGTCAGATATTTTGATCACAATGACACAAAACTGACTAACTCAGTTGGTATATATTCAAGATACACACACACACACACACACATACAATATAGGTAGGTAAATATATATTGATATCTACATATATATTCAAAATATATACATATATACATTAGTATATTGATATATATTTAATATATAAATATAAAATATATATTTAAAATATAAATACAGGATATATGAAATGTATTTAAGATATATACACACACACAGAGTATATATAGATCATGTGTATGTGAGTGTGCATGTGTTTGTGTGTGTGTGTGCATGTGTCTAGTGGTTAAAGAGGCTAAATCCCAATGTGTGCAATTACTGAACTGAGGATCCAGGAGAATGGACATTGTCATTCTAGCCTGACCATTATAGTCTATCTAATCAGCATTAGAAGTCTAATTTCTTAGCCACAGGGAGTCAGAGAGGGAGAGATAGAGGAGAGAGAAATTCTTTCTATATTCTTCCACTATGTTACATTTAGCCATCCATGGATTGCATTAGGCTTTACCAAATGTTAATCTCATTCATAAGACACCTTCTCTCTCTCTCTCTCTCTCTCTCTCTCTCTCTCTCACACACACACACACACACACACACACACATACACCCTCACACACACATATAAAAAAATTATGTTTAACCAAATATATGGTCACCTTGTGCCCAATCAAGTTGACATATAAAATTAATCATCAGACCTACATCTAAATGGTACTTCCCTAATACTGACACCTCATTCTGTTTATCTTCTCCACAGGGCTGGTGCCTTGTTTGTCATATGTTTGCTTTCTGTTTCTCCTTCAGCATGTGAGCCCCATGAAGGCAGGGGCAGAGTCTATTTTGTTTACTTTTCCATCACTGAGCTTGTGAGATTGCCAGGCTCTCAGTAAACACGTAATACGTGTTTTTGAATTAAATAAGAAAAATAAATAAATAAAAGAATTAAAAGGTAGGTTTTTGTTGTTGTTTATTTTTTCAGTCCTGGGGATTGTTTTTTCAGTGCAGGATCTCGCGCACACTGGGCAAACTCTATCACAGAGCAACACCCCCAACCCACAACAGTACTAATAGACTATTGTGAGACTATGGAAGAGTAAGATCCAATTCTTTCTGGAAAAGTCAGCAAAGACTTTAAAATGAATATATCCTGTAGATGATAAGTGTGCACATCCTAATTTTCCCTGGAAGAAGCAAAGGAGAGGGTACTTGTTACTCTCCCAGAGTTTAGAGTTTTATTCTTCACCTTAAAGTGAATGAGTTACATGATTTGGGCACAGGACTTGGTTTGTATGTGCCCAGCTCTTAATTTATAGTGGTGGTGATATGATGGCATGGGGAAACACTAGAAAAGGCCATTGAAAGAATGTATTGCTGATAGTTATGAGAGAAGGGAACATGCCACACCAAGCAGAACCATATGAGGAAGCGCCAGGTTAGATTAGGAGACAGAAGTGGGAGCAAGGGAAAGAGAATCAACTCGTTAAAATAATTCCAACAGGTTTGGGGCATAGGGACTGTGCCTAGCTATTTGTTATCTGTTTTTTCTTGGGTAGGTTTAGGACAGGGGGAATATTAGCTTAAGGGGTGTGTGCATGTGTGCACACACACATGTGTGCATGTATATATGTATATTTCTCTTTTAAAGAAGCACATGAATCACTAGTAGCTTCTAGTGATTGGCAAATTCTACAACCTGAGACCAAATCTGTCTTCCCTTAGCTTCTACCTCTTGTTTACTATGTCTTTACTATGTCTATGCCTTCATCATAGAGAACATGATCAATTCCAATGCTACCTGATAACGATTCATACTATTATTGAATAAAGTCTTCACACAATTTGACAAGTCCGGAGGACAGACATAAATATTTAGATAACCATAGTTACCTAGATAAGTATCTGACCTCCTCACAATGTGGCCCCACATGAAAGCCACCACAAGAAACAATGAGGAGTTTAGTGTCAGGGTTGAGAGCAAAGTCTCAAGATCTCTTGAATCTGTGTTTCAGTGTTACTTATTAGCTGTGTGACTTGGAGGAAGTTACCTCATTGCTCTGACATTTGTTTTCTAATCTGTAAAACAAGATAAAAATATCAACCAACTGAGTTGCTATAAAGATTAACAAAGTGATATGTATAAAATATGTGAGGTAAGGGGGAAATGGCAGCAAAACATGGTAGAGATAGCAGGAATGATGTCATCGGTTCATTCTCTCGTGAATCCTATTGATGGTCTCTTGTCTTGCTAACTTGAGTAAAATGGATGGGTCTTCCTCAGAAAAGTGCAGGAAATAAAAATATTTCTCACTGCCTTTTTTGCTTCCTCTCCCCTACTTGATCAGCCCCTCCCCTAGTGGCTATTTCCCCCTGGGCATCAGCTTCTGTGGGATGCTACTCATTGTCTCTCCCAGCTGGCTGAAGTCTCTTCTTGATGATTCCATAACGCCCTGAGCATAACTCCATCATCACCTTATAGAACTATCTGTAGTTGTTTGTTTATATGAGACGATTTGGGTGATCATTTTTATTTATTTATCTTTATGTCCCTATTATTTATTGATCACGAATCTGGAACATTCTAAGTGCTCAAAAATATGTGGTTCAATAAACAAATAATCAAATGCACCAGCTTCTATTCAACAGATTATCTTTCTGGAACAAATAATTTTTACTTTTTTCCTGTGCCTCGCTTAGAATCTTCAGGTTGCTTTTACCTGGGTCATTTGTTATGAAATCTAGTCCTTTAATTTGAGAATGAAATTTCTGTTTTTTAATTAAAAAAAAAATCTTTCTCCAGAGAAATATTTCTGACTTTGAACATTGGCTATTTAACTACTCTTCCTGCTCCTTCCACCCTGAATGATTTTCAGTATCTTTATGCAATTTCTGAATGCAATGTCCCGGTAAGCCCATTCGCACAGTTGGCATAGAAAAAAAAAACAAAAACATTGTTTGTTTATACCACTGGTTCAGTGAACAAGGATGAGAAATTGAGTTATTTATTCGATGACTCAGGCCTTGATTACTAAATTGGAATTTGCCTCTGTACCTTGAGGGAGTAGAGAATAGAAATCAAATAGATTAAATGAGACTGTTGTGTGTCTCTCTGTGCCTCTGCCGGGAGCACTATGCATGGCATAATTAAGTCGCAGGAAGAAGAAGACTGGTCGTGAAATAAAAAATACAGACTTATCATCCACAGGAAGTACCCAGGTTCTGGGATCAACAAATTTCTTGGTATTTATACATTTTTTCACAATGTAGAAATTTCCAGTCACAAGTTTTCCAACTCCTCTTGGAATAATGAGTTAGCCTGTGACGATTTTGTGGTACACTTTTACCACTAGACATCACCCTAGCATCTGCTTTTCCGGGGTGAATTCTATGTGGTAGGGAATCTACAAAATACCATCACAGAAAATGTAAAGGCAATTCCCTCTTTGGGGAAAATGCATTAGACTATACATGCTCTGGGAATTTGGTTGGTGGGTAATGAACATGAATGTCACCATTCCAAATCCTGACACTTGAAGTGTGTGGGGCAGGGGACAATCAATGACTCTCCTGTTTATCTTCAGTGTACCCCAGCCTCCCTGCCTAAGCACTCAGTAACTCCCAAGGCACAGGCATATATTCAGTGACATTTGATAAGTATTTCTTTACTACTGATAATTGGATGGCTAAGCTCCCTTTAGTGTGCTTGTGTAGCAAAGAAGCACAGGGCTGCATAAAGCCTTAAGCAACATGACCCATTACACCCAGGGCATCTCATCCTCATAGAGCAAGATCTTTTAAGTCTGCTTTGCTCTTAGTTTTGACACAGCAGCAATCTTTCCCTAATATCCCCATCTCTTCCCATTCTTTAAAAAATAAGAATTAGCTGACAACACTGATTAAATGTGTGCTTATGTGACCACCTTCTTGCATCACCCTGTATTTCTTGTAACTGTAAAAGATCCCACTTCCCTAAACTTATACGGATACATATACTTTTCTTTCTCATGGGAGGTGATATAAAGATTTGTTTGCTCATTGTTTTTTCTTAAAAAATACAAATATTGACAGAGCCATGATATGAGTCAAGCAAGGTGCATAAACCCTGATTTTAAAACTTGTAAACATACATCCCAAGACCATTCTCTTTCCTGGGTAGCAAAACACTTGCTCTTTCTTTTTCTACCACCGCTGTCCCCACCTTGCGTTACTCAGAGAAGTAATGGAGGCTCAAATTCAAATGGGGTCCTCTTAGCTCCAAGGCCACAAAAAGGCCTAAGAAGGAAAAGGTGTGACCGCAGTGCTGTCCCCTAAGCTTATTTGCCTCTATGTCCAGACCCAGGTGTGTCACCCAGAATAAATGGCCCTACATCACCCTCAAATACTGTCAACCAGCCCTCCTTGAGAATCCTCTTCTCAGCCTCATGTTTGTGTTTTGAGAGACAATGATGTATTTCTCATTTTCTCTCAAGCGGCCTTGGAGAGATCTCATTTTCTTCTTTTTTAAATTCTACTCTAAAAGCAAAATAAACCCAAAAATACAAACCAAAAACTGTCAGTCAAAATGGGCTCATGACCACATCCTTTGCTTTCATACCCAGTAAAGCACTGTGCTTTCCAATCCAATTCTACTGATTTAAAATTGCTTTTGGACTCCCTCTTGAATTTTTCTTTTCAAACTGTAAAAGACATTTATGTTACATCGGCTGTTGCAGCAAATTAAATAATATACAGAAACAAAAACATTGTGTTAAATATTTGCTTTATCTTTCTGTACTTTTCAAATTCTTCGACCAATATGTACATATATTCACAATTGCAGGAACATGCACATGAACATTTTATTTGTTAAAATATAGACTATAAACTTTCTTTCCAGAAGAAACAAAGTTGTAACAAACATTTCAGAATTTATATTTAAATAATAGAAAAATGAGGCATAGAAACAAAGATTTTCTCTCTGAATTCTGCACCAAATCCTATACTCCCTTACTCTGAAAATAACACCATCATCCATTCAATTCCCCAATGCAGAAATTTGGAATTCTGCTCCCCTGAATGCCATGTCATATCAGTCACAAGGTCCACTTGATTCCTTTTTTATTTAACAAACATTTGCTCTCTCATAGGCATGATGCTTACCCAGCTATTTAGGTATCTCTTAAGCCAGTCATATGGACACCTAAAACTAACCACTGGACATGTCTTAGGGGACTCCCAAGAACAGGGATTCCTGGCCTGTGCTGACCCCAGCAGAAGCTGATGTGGGATATCTGGGATCTTCGTTACTGATAACCTGAACAGGTAATCTGTGGGGACTGGGGGAAACATCTGATTAACAAACCCTTGGCA
Source organism: Marmota marmota marmota (assembly GCF_001458135.2). Taxonomy (NCBI): domain Eukaryota; kingdom Metazoa; phylum Chordata; class Mammalia; order Rodentia; family Sciuridae; genus Marmota; species Marmota marmota. The sequence continues at coordinate 26,501,893 of NW_026000016.1, read as the reverse complement.
GAATCTGGGTGAAAAAGAAAAAAAAAAAAGATGAACACATTTCTTTTGTTTGTAAGTTCCTGTGCTTCCTCCATGCTAGCCCACAGATATCCCAATCTTTTAGCTTAACATACAAAGTCAGTCACATTCTGGCCTCAGTGTCCCTTTCAAGTTCTGTCTTCTGCCACTCCTTGCTTCTTACAAACAGCGCCTTTCACACAGGTCCCAACACCTCCTTTCATGGCCCTGCCTTTAATATACCATGTCTGCACAGGAAGATGTCTTACCCTCTAAGTGATATAAACCCTATTCATCCCTCCAGATAGAGCTCCAAGGTCAAGGTTTTGAACTTTCCATATTGCCCTGTCAATTTTCCTCTTTTATATTTTCAGAGGCTTTTTTTGAGGTAGTGTGGTGGTGGGGGGTAATATCACTGGAATAAATTTTATCTATTGTGTTAATGTCCATCTGTTTCTCTCCTCCAGTAGATGGTTGAAATTCCTGAGAACAGAAATTATGTCTTATTATTTCTCTGTCTCCCCAGGACTTTGTAAACACATACCAAAGTTATCTGTTTGATAGATGTTTTGATAAATAAGAAAATGATGAGAAAGATGTCATTTTCTTTGAACTCTGAAAAAATGATTAAAAGGTAAACAGAAAAGAATAGAGGCAATGACTTTCCCCTAATAGTGAACAGAAAGACATGGAGAAACCAAAGTCTAAGAGGAGACATTTGCAAGAATGGCAGTTATTTGGTGGGAACGAACCTGGGCTCCTGGCCCTTCATAGGGAGACAAATATTCTGACAAGGACTAGCTGACAACACTTGAGGATGAGCCATGAGCATTCAGACCTCTTTCTCTAAGCAAACGGAGAGCAAGGCAGTTTGGTTTTCCTGTCTTGAATATGAGTCCCATCCCTCCACTGAGGAATAAATAAAAGAATCACTTTGTAGATTTAGCCTTGTCAGCAGCCAGTGTTCCAGGCACTGCAAGTCTGATAAGAACAGTTGAAGAGACATTAACTGTAAATGTTGGTAAGAATAATCATAGTCCGGACTCCTCCAACTGCTCTTATCTAGCCTTCAAAGGGAAGTGTCCGCTGCAGTTAGCAAATGTGAAACAGGGCGGGGAAGGGGGTGGAACAGAAGGTTAATCTGATGAAAAGAAGGACTTATGACTGTAACTAAGCACACTCATAGGCAATAAGGAAAAACGATGAATTTAAAATCGGGTTCTATCTGCATTTTCTTCCAAGATTCACCGCATTGGTCTGAAAGTAAAGCCATAAGGAATAACCCTTTCCATGCTGCTGGCCTTATTGAAAAGATGCATAATCCCTTCTCCCCTCTCATTCTCAGGTTCCCTTTTTCACTCAGGGCTCTTCCTGGACTTGTCTGACTGAAGCTCTGGTGCACCTTGGTCTCATGTAAACTTGATGTCTTGGATACATTCACTTCTTTACCCCCACATCAACTGCGTAAAGTAAAGCCAGTGAGGCTCAGCTTGGGGCAGGTTGTGTAGCAAGTTCACTGATAAAGTTTAGGGATCCAAAAGATGAAGAATTTTCCAGGTGCTTGGAACACCGTACATTTCATCCACTCTAAGAACCATAAGTTTTAATAATTGACCACTATTTCAACATAGCTATAAAGTTGGAAGGAGAACACTGCTGGTTAAACTTATGCCCAATGGTCCTATCGTTGAGTACACACACTTTTAGATATCGAAATTATGTGAAAATGCATATTTTCAAATTAACGAAATAAGGTTCTTTAGAGAGAGAATTTTTTTAATATTTATTTTTTAGTTTTTGGTGGACACATCTTTATTTTATTTTTATGTGGTGCTGAGGATCGAACCCAGCGCCCTGCACATTGCAGGCAAGTGCGTTACTGCTTGAACCACATCCCCAGCCCCAAAATAAGGTTCTTTAGGAGGAGAACTTTCTCAGTCCCTTGGTCCACATCCTGTATCATGAAAACACAACTAGTATTAGTACAGAACAGAATGGTGCACAAAAGAACACTGAAAAAAAAAGTGCTTTTTTTTTTTTTGTCTAGGGTGTCTTTTAATGCTTTAAAAAATACTGAGGTTTGGTGGTATAGTTTGGATCTGGAATGTCCCTCAAGGGTTCAAATGCTAGAGATTAAGTCCTCAGCTCTCTATTTCACATCCCCACCATGAGGTGAGCAATTTGCTTCACCATGTGTTTCCAAACATAATGTGCTACCATGCCAAAGGCCCCAAAGCAACAGGTCCAACCAATCATAGACTGAAATCTCCACAACTGTGAGCCCAAACAAAACTCTTTTGTCTTTTTAAGTTTCGTAGCTTAATTATTTTGTGATAGTAACAGAAAACTTGTAAAGAATGGTGGAAAAAGCTCCATAAACTCAACAAGCCAAAACAACCATTTAGCTGTCGGAGATTTTACTAGCGGGACCTTAGCAGTCAGTCGCAGAAGAGAAGGGGGTCGAGAGAGGAGGAGCACAATAGAGAGAGAGAGAGAGAGAGAGAGAGAGAGAGGGGAGGA
>NW_026000016.1:26465842-26496649 GCF_001458135.2 Marmota marmota marmota | reverse complement strand
GTATGTAGTGTTCCTCTTTATCCCTTTTGGTTAACTTTGGCTTGAAATCTATTTTATTTGATATGAGTATGGACACACCTGCTTGTTTCCGAAGTCCATATGAGTGATATGATTTTTCCCAACCTTTCACCTTCAGCCTATGTATGTCTTTTCCTATCAAATGCGTCTCCTGTAGGTAGCATATTATTGGGTCATGTTTTGTGATCCATTCTACTAGCCTGTGTCTCTTCATTGGTGAATTTAAGCCATTAACATTTAGGGTTATTATTGAGATATTGTTGTTTTTCCAGCCATATTTGTTTATTTATGTTACTAAACATGGTTTGTTTTCCTCTTTGATTATTTCCCCCCCTTTACTGTCCTACCTCCCACTGTTGGTTTTCATTGTTATTTTCCATTTCCTCTTCCTGTAATGTTTTGCCGAGGATTTTTTTGAGAGATGGTTTTCTAGCTGCAAATTCTTTTAACTTTTGTTTATCGTGGAAGGTTTTAATTTCATCTTCCATCCTGAAGCTCTGCCCCTCAGCAGGCCGCTGGGCCTGTTCTGTCGGTGGTCACAGTTCCGCCTACCTTGCAGGCGCAGGGGGAGGGGGCGGCTCTGCCCCCAGCAGGCCGCTGCGCCTGTTCTGCCGGTGGGTCGCAGGTCCGCTTACCTTGCAGGCGTGGTTGGCAGCTCTGCCCCTCCGCGGGCCACTGGGCCTGTTCTCAGTAATTTGGTTTTTTGATGGTAATTACATTGAATCTATAGATCACTTTGGGTACCATGTCACTTTAATAATGCTGATCTTTTTGATATATGAACAAGGATTATCTTTTCTCTTTCTCTTTATTATGTCTACCATCATTTCTTTTATCAGTGTTTTATAATTTAACTGTAGTGATCTTTCATTTCCTTGTTTAAATTTATTCCTAAATAATTTTTGTAGCTATTGTGAAAAGGATTGATTTCATAATTTCTTTATTTTTTTTGTTTTTTGGGGGGAGGCAGGTACCAGAGATTGAATGCAGGGACACTTGACCACTGAGCCACTTCCCAGCCCTATTTTGTATTTTATTTAGAGACAAGGTCTCACTGAGTTGCTTAGTGCCTCCCTTCTGCTGAGGCTGGCTTTGAACTTGTGATCCTCTTGCCTCAGCTTCCTGAGCTGCTGGGATTACAGGCATGCACCACTACACCCTGATCATACTTTCTTTCTTAGCAAGTTACTGGTGCATAAAAATGCTGTTGTTATGTGTTGATTTTGTATCCTGATGCTTTACTGAACTTGTTTACAAATTCTTTTTATTTATTTTTTTATTTATATATGACAGTAGAATGCATTACAATTCTTATTACACATATAGAGCACAATTTTTCATATCTCTGGTTGTATACAAAGTATATTTATGCCAGTTAGTGTCTTCGCACCTATACTTTGGATAGTAATGATCATCACATTCCACCATCATTACCAACCCATGCCCCCTCCCTTTCCCTCCAACCCCTCTGCCTTATCTAGAGTTCATCTATTCCTCCCATGCTCCTTCTCCCTATCCCACTATGAATCAGCCACTTTATGTCAAAGAAAAGGTTAGGCATTTGGGAGAACAGCGGGGCCCAGAGCAAGACTCGCCCAATCGGGGCTGCCTCTTCTGCCTCCGCATCTCGCTATCTCAGAGTCTCTGCACAGCCACGTCCGAGGAGAAGCCCAATGGGGGTGTGGAGAATGACCACATTAACCTGAAGGTGGTGGAGCAGGATGGCTCAGTGGTGCAATTCAAGATCAAGAGGCACACCCCACTGAGCAAGCTGATGAAGGCCTTCTGCGAGAGGCAGAGCTTGTCAATGAGACAGCTTAGATTCAGGTTTGATAGGCAACCAATTAATGAAACAGACACTCCAGCCCAGCTGGAGATGGAGGATAAGGACACCATCGACGGGTTCCAACAGCAGACGGGAGGGATGGCCTCCAGAGGGACCACCCCACATCCTGCCATCATCCTTGCATTTGTTATTGAATGGTGAGCGACCACGCTGATCACAGAGGAGTCTGAGAAAGACAAGGACAGTCACCAAAACGATCCTCGAAGCACTTCCAGGGCAGCTCAAAACTCTGTAGGGATGAGTCTACAGCTTACATTAGGCCAATCACATTGTTCTCTTTGTGAAATAAGTTTTAAGGTTTTGGGTTTGTTTTTGTTCTTGGTTTTGTTCATTGCCCCTCTCAAAACATGTTTTCCTTCAAACTTGTGGCCAAATGTTGGCTCTCAGTCTGGAGTAGTGGTCACTGCTGGAGTTACTTGTCCCAATCACGTGGAGAGCTCAGGTTCACACTGTGCATCTGTGGGAGAGTATGGAGGGTGGAATTTCACCAGGCACATTTTTAAAATTCTAAAAGCTGCAAATGACAGACTTCATCAAGCATATGGTATAGTTGAAGGCAAAATACTGGAATACTTCTTCAAAGGTAAAAAACAAAATAAGACCTTCAGTAATAAGGTCCAAGTGCTTTCTGCTCCTGAGTGTGTCCCCTCTGGGTCTGAGGCCCAGGATACCACCTCTGCACTCAGTGCCTGGGTGTGGGTATGTGGGCAATGATTGGAACAACCAAAACCAGCTTTTATCTTTTCAAAACCAGGAAATAATTACCATGTTTCTCATTTGGTAATTGTATCAAAGCCTCAGATTTACTTTTAACAGATAATTGTGGTCTTTATATAAAGTAAAATGAAATATCACTGAATTTGCAGTTATGTTGTATAAAAGAGCTGCTTCAAAGTGTGGTTGCAAAAGAAACCCACAGAAAGGTGACTTAGTGTTCTTATGGATTTTTACTTTGCCACTGTCCGAATAAGTATCGGAATTATGCATTAGAAAAGTGACTCCGGTTCTGTGAAATATTTGGGAATCTATACCAATTAAAATGTTCATAGTTCTGCCTATTGGCCTGTAAAGATCCATTGCTGCTTGATGGCCATTCTCTGCCTTTTATAGTCACCTGACAGTGACCTATCACCTCGCTTGCTTGAGGTCTTGCAGAAATGTCCTCATTTCCTGTTTTGCTGTATGGGCTGTGGTGGGATGTTGTTGGCTCTGTTGTTTGTTCACCAATTTGTACATTATGTTACCCTTTACTACTGTAAACAGTAAAGATAGTTTGATATTCTGTCTTTTGGCTTTTATTAAACACTGCATTTGAAGGTTGCAGCACATGTCATAACTCAGCAAGGTCTCTGAGCACCTGCTTTGGAAGCTAGCTGCTGGGCAGTGGAATGCCCTGACACCTCTCCCTCCACTGGCACATCATCTATGTGGTCCACCTTCCTTTTACCCAGAATTCATCCTCTGCCCTCACAGAGCCCACCTTTCCGCCAGCCTCACCTTCCTTTCCTGGACTCCTACGTAAAGAGGAGGAGGATTTTGGAGGCAGGTGAGTCCGGATGTTAGCTTGGGATGTTTCGGTCTTTGCTTAAGTTTTCCTTTGTGCAGTTGATGATAACTTATCCCCCCTTTTTAAAAATATAAATATTAAAGATAAAGATTAGGCATCTGGATATTTGGGATTCCCTAACTTCACTTAGCATTATCTTCTCTAACTCCACCTATTTACCTGTAAATACCATGATTTTATTCTCTTCTATTGCTGAGTAATATTCCATTGGGTATAAATGCCAAATTTTTTAACCATTTATCCATTGAAGGGCATCTAAGTTGGCTTCACATTTTAGCTATTGTGAATTGTGCTGCTATAAACATTGATGTGGCTGTGTCCCTATAGTATGCTGTTTTTAAGTCCTTTGGGTATAGACCAAGGAAGGGATAGCTGGGTCAAATGTTGGCTCCATTCCCAATTTTCCAAGAAATCTCCATACTGCTTTCCATATTGGCTGCACCAATTTGAAGTCCCACCAACAATGTATGAGTGGACCTTTTCCCCTACGTCCTCACCAACACTTATTGTTGCTTGTATGCATAATAGCTGCCATTCTGACTGGAGTGAGATGAAATCTTAGAGTGGTTTTGATTTGCATTTCTCTAATTGATAGTGATGATAAACATTTTTTCATATATTTGTTGACTGATTGTATATCCTCTTCTGAGAAGTGTCTGTTCAGGTCCTTGGTCCATTTATTGATTGGGTTATTTATTTTTTTGGTGTTTAGATTTTTGAGTTCTTTATATATTATAGAGATTAGTGCTCTATCTGATGTGTGGGGGGTAAAAATTTGCTCCCAAGATGTAGGCTCTTTATTCACCTCACAGATTGTTTCTTTTGCTGAGAAGAAACTTTTCAGTTTGAGTCCAGCCCATTTATTGATTCTTGATTTTAATTATTGTGCCACAGGAGTCTTATTAAGGAAGTTGAGGCCTAATCCCACATGATGGAAATTAGGGCCTACTTTTTCTTCTATTAGACACAGGGTCTCTGGTTTTATTCCTAAATCCTTGATTCATTTTTAGTTGAGTTTTGTGCATGGTGAGAGATAGGAGTTTAATTTCATTATGTTGCATATGGATTTCCAGTTTTCCCAGCACCATTTGTTGAAGATGCTATCTTTTCTCCAATGCATGTTCTTGGCACCTTTGTCTAATATAAGATAATTGTAATTTTGAGGGTTAGTCTCTGTGTTCTCTATTCTGTACCTTTGGTCTACCAGTCTGTTTTGGTGCCAATACCATGTTGTTTTTGTTACTATTGCTCTGTAGTATATAGTTTAAGGTCTGGTATAGTGATGCCACCTGCTTCACTCTTTCTGCTAAGTATTGCATTAGCTATTCTGGGTCTCTTATTTTTTCAGATGAATTTCATGATTGCTTTTTCTATTTCTATGAGGAATGTTATTGGAATTTTGATCAGAACTGCATTAAATCTGTATAGTGCTTTTGGAAGTATGGTAATTTTGATAATATTAATTCTGCCTATCCAAGAGCAAGGTAGATCTTTCCATCTTCTAAGGTCTTCTTTGATTTCTTTATTTAAGGTTTAGTAATTTTCATTATATAGATCTTTCACCTCTTTCATTAAGTTGATTCCCAATTATTTAATTTTTTTGGAGGCTATTGAAAATGGGGTAGTTTTCCTCATTTTCCTTTCTAAGAATTTGTCACTGATATACAGAAATGCCTTTGATTTATGGGTGTTGATTTTATATGTTGCTACTTTGCTGAATTCATTTACTAGTTCTAAAAGTTTTCTGGTAGAACTTTTAGGGTCTTCCAGGTGTAGAATCATATCATCAGCAAATAGTGCTAATTTGAGCTCTTCTTTTCCTATGTGTATCCCTTTAATTTCTTTTGTCTGTCTAATTGCTCTGGCCAGTGTTTCAAGAACTATGTTAAATAAAAGTGGTGAAAGAGGGCATCCCTGTCTTGTTCCAGTTTTTAGAGGAAATGCCTTCAATTTTTCTCCATTTAGAATGATGTTGGTCTGGGGCTTAGCATAGACAGCCTTTATGATGTTGAGATATGTTCTTTCTATCACTAGTTTCTCTAGTGTTTTGAACATAAAGGGGTGCTGTATTTTGTCAAATGCCTTTTCTGCATCTATTGAGATGATCATATGATTTTTATCTTTAAGTCTATTGATGTGATGAATTATATTTATTGATTTCCATTTGTTGAACCAGCCTTGTCTCCCTGGGATGAATCCCACTTGATCATGGTGCATGATCTTTTTGATATGTTTTTGTATTCAATTTGCCAGAATTTTATTGAGAATTTTTGCATATATGTTCATTAGAGATATTGGTCTGAAGTTTTCTTTTTTTGATGTGTCTTTGCCTGATTTGGAATCAGAGTGATATTGGCTTCATAGAATGAGTTTAGAAGTACTGCCTCTTTTTCTATTTCCTGAAATAAATTGAAGGGTATTGGTATTATATCTGTTTATGTCTTCTATATTTCTATAGTGTCTGTTGTGATATTTCCTTTTTCATCATGTATGTTAGTGATTTGAATTTTCTCTCTTCTTCTCTTCATTCGCATGGCTAAGAGCCAATTTTATTTATTTTTTTCAAAGAACCAACTTTTCTGTCAATTTTTTCAATTGTTTCTTTTATTTCAATTTCATTGATTTTAGCTCTGATTTTAATTATTTCCTGTCTTCTGCTGCTTTTGGTGTTGATTTGTGCTTCTTTTTCTAGGGCTTTGAGATGTAATGTTAAGTCATTTATTTGTTGACTTTTTCTTCTTTTAAGGAATAAATTCCATGCAATGAGCTTTCCTCTTAGAACTGCTTTCATAAGGTCCCAGATATTTTGATATGTTGTATCTGTGTTCTCATTCACCTCTAAAAATTTTTTAATCTCCTTGATGTGTTCTGTAACCCATTGTTCATTCAGTAGCATATTATTTAGTCTCCAGGTATTGGAGTGCGTTTTATTTCTTATTTTATTATTGATTTCTAATTTCATTCTATTATGATCTGATAAAATGCAGGCAAGTATTTCTACTTTTTAATTTTGCTAAGAGTTGCTTTGTGGCATAATATTTGGTCTATTTTAGAGAAGGATTCATGTGCTACTGAGAGGAAAGTGTATTTTCTCATTATAGGATGAAATATTCTATATATGTCAGTTAAGTCTAAGTTATTGATTGTATTATTGAGTCCTATAGTTTCTTCGTTCAGCTTTTGTTTGGAAGATCCATCTAGTGATGAAAGAGGTGTTTTAAAGTCACCCCAAATTATTGTGTTGTGGTCTAATTGACTCTTGAACTTGAGAAAAGTTTATTTGATGAACATAGATGCTTCATTGTTTGGGGCATATATATTTATAATTGTTAAGTCTTGTTGGTATATGGTTCCCTTGATCAGTATATAGTGTCCTTATTTATCCATTTTGTTTTCTATTTTTTGAACTATTTCTATTTATTTATTTTATTTTTTAACTTTCCTATGTTTATTTTTTTGTTGCTTCTTTTTTCTTTAAATTTGTTTTAATTAGTTACACACGACAGTACAATGATCTTGACATATCATACATTTGAATAAGATGGGGTATAATTTCTCATTTTTCTGAGTGTACAGGTTGCAGAATCACATTGGTCATGCAGTCACATATATACATACAGCAATAATAAAGTCTATTTTATTCTGCTGTCCTTCTTTATCCTTTTTGATTGACTTTAGTTTGAAGTCTGCCACTAACCCTTCACCTTAGTCTGTTTATGTCTTTTTCTATAAGATGAGTCTCTTGGAGACAGCATATTGTTGGGTTTTTTTTTCTTGATCCAATCTGCTAGTATATGTCTTTTGATTGGTGAGTTTAGGCCATTAACATTCAGGTTTATTATTGAGACATGATTTGTATTCCCAGACATTTTTGTTTATTTTTGGTATTTAAGGTGACTTGGTTTCTGCTCTGATTAGATTTTCCTTTAGTGTAATCCCTCCCTCTGATGATTTTCATTATTGTTTTTTATTTCCTCTTCTTGGAATATTTTGCTGAGGATATTGTGCAGTGCAGGCTTTCTAGTTGTAAATTCTTTTAACTTTCGTTTATCATGGAAGGTTTTTATTTCATCATCAAATCTAAAGCTTAGTTTTGCTGGATATAGGATTCTTGGTTGGCATTCATTTTTCTTTCAGAGCTTGGTATATGTTGTTCCACGATCTCCTGGCTTTGAGGGTCTGGGTTGAAAAATCTGCTGAGATACGAATTGGTCTCCCCCTATATGCAATCTGATTCATCTCTCTTGAAGCTTTTAAGATTCTATCCTCATTCTGTATGCTAGGCAGTTTCATTATAATGTGCCTTGGTGTAGCTCTGTTGTAATTTTGTATATTTGGTGTTCTGTAAGCCTCTTGTATTTGGTTTTTTAACTCTTTCTTCTTGCTTGGGAAATTTTCTGATATTATCTCATTGAAGAGATTGTGCATTCCTTTGGCTTGGAACTTTGTGCCTTCCTCTATCCCAATAACTCTTAGATTTGGTATTTTGATGCTGTTCCATGATTCTTGGATGTTCTCTTCATGATTTCTAATTATCTTCATTGTATGATCAATTTATTTTCCAGGTTGTATACTTTGCCTTCATTATCTGATGTTCTTTCTTCCAAGTAATCTAGTCTGTTGGTTATGCTTTCTATTGAGTTATTTATTTGATTTATCATATCCTTCATTTCAAGGATTTCTGACTTTTGTTTTCGGAATCTCTATCTCTCCTGAAGTAATCTTTTGCTACCTGTATTTTCTCTCTTATCTCATTGTTGAAGTGATCAATTTTTGCTTGTATTTGCTCATTTAGGTCATTCTTTAATTCACAGATCATTTTAATTATGAACCTTCTGAACTCCTTCTCTGAGATTTCATCAACTTTGCTTTCTGTGGGTTCTGTTATTATAGTGTCCTGGTTTGTTTGGGACACTTTCCTCCTTTGTTTTTTCATGTTGTCTCTGTGTCTTTCTTTCTTGCCATGTGGATCTGAGATATTACAGTTTCTTCCCTATATTCTTGTAGTACCTATGCAGATTGTCTGTACCTCACCTTGATGTTGGGCTTCCAGACCCTGCTGGTGTCCCTCAATGAATGCTACTTCATCCTGGATCTGGGTCCTGTGCAAGTTGGTGTGGGTAGATCTGGGCCACCGGCTTGACCTCCCACAGTAGTCTGGTGCTTGAAAGGGGTGGTCCTGCGCCAGAGGCTAGGCGCGCCTGGGACCCACACAGTCCACCATGTGGGTGGATCTGGATCTGAACTTGTTTATAAATTACAATAATCTTTTGATAGAGCATTTAGGTTTTTCTATGTATAAAATCATGTCATCTGCAAACACAACACCCCGATTCTTTGAACATTAAAAATTATAATACTGTGTGAGACATAGAAGTAAAATTACATACTTTAAACATTTGGTGGTAAAAAATAAAAACACAATCTATCAAAATTTACATAATACATTTGGAATGGTACTTGGAAAATTGTTTAAACTCTTGCTTATAAAATTAAAAAAAAAAAAATTAGTGACCATAATTTCCAAGTCAAGAAGTTGGAAAAAGAACAGAGAATAGAACAAAAGAAAGTAAAATGAAGTAAATAATAATGCTGAGACAGAACATTAAGAAAATATAAATAAAAATACAGAGGATAAAAAACTAAGATTCGTTTCACTGAAAAAAAATTAATAAAGTAATAAAACTTTGCCCAGACCCATCTGAACAAAAAGGGAGAAAGCACAAATATATAATATGAGAAAACAAAGAAAAAAAGGACACCTAACTAGAAATAACTCTTTAAAATACTACAAACAACATTATGACATGAATTGTAAGACATTAGAAAGATTAATTTGCTATTTTAAAGAAAAACTAAAAAAAAATCATAAAAATGTTAACTGATATGATTCTGCAGTCTGTTTACGGGGTAAAAATGGGAGTTCATAACCCACTTGAATCAAAGTGTGAAATATGATATATCAAGAACTATGTAATGTTTTGAACAACCAACAATAAAAAATTTTTAAAAATGTTAAAAATAATTAAGTAAAAATGATGAACATAATAAAATAAATTCTCTGAAAAAAAATGAAAAGCAAGCAAACTAAGAATAAGAAAAAAGAAAAAGAAAACCACACCAGTATTTAAGCAAGTTTATAAACCTTCAGAGAAAAATGTCTGGGTCATCTACAAACTATTTCACAACATAGAAAAATTGGAAAACTGTTTCAGTATATTCTATGAGGCAAGCATATCACTGCTAATAAAACAGCAAAATCCATCCAAACAAAGGGATTTTAGTGATTCTCATTTGTGAAAAGAGATGAAAAGCAAATATTTAGTAAAATAAAACAAAAAATGATTGTGTATAATTATAATTTGATTTATTTCTGAAAAACATTTTATTTAAAAGTTTAACTTTTTTAATAGTTCAAAACTATTCAACATAATTAATCACATTAAAGAACAAAAAGAATAATCTGAATACATTATAAGCAATTTATATAATCAAACTCATACTTATTAGCATCACTTTAAGTTAATTTGCCTTAATTAAAGGGAAAGATGAATTTACAATGGTTGCACATTAGATACATTTTCTTTAAAATCAAAGCACAATAAATGCATACTTTTTATTTATGTTACTATTCAACACTGTATTTGAGAGTCTAGTCAGGGAAATAACATAAGAAAATAAAATGCAGCTCTTAGAATTAGGAAGAAAATTATTTCTTTTATATGCTAAGATTATTTTTTATAGACAATTCAACAACATCTCCATATAAAATATAAGAACTAGTAAGCAGTGTTGCTGCCTATGAGATCTTTAGATTTAAAAATCAAAGCATCCCTATATAGTAGCAATTAAAATTGTTTAATGATGGGCTGGGGTTGTGGCTCAGTGGTAGAGCACTCGCTTAGCACGTGCAAGGTGCTGGATTCAATCATCAGCACCATATAAAAATAAATAAATAAATAAATAAAGGTATAAGAAATGTTTACTGATTAGGGAAAATAATATAATTGCATAGTACATTATTAACAAAGCAATGAGGAAACGAGGGATAAATTCAACAAAAGATATTGCTGTAGAGACCAAGCTATAATAATTTATTGAAGCAGATAAAGAAGTTCTTAGTTAAATGGAAAAATAAACTATGTTAATAGATGAGAGTGCTTAAAATCATAAAGATGGAAATTATCTCCAAATTTATGTATAAACTCAGTATAATTACAACAATAATCATGATAATGTTATGCACAAAACTTGGCTTAATATTCGTATTAAAGACTAAAGAGTCAAGAAAAACAAAAACATTTTGAGAAGAAAGAATAACAAAGAGAGATTGACCCTGTTCAATATTAATATTATTATAAATCCAACATGTTTGAAATAGAATGTTATTGGCACAGATTGGATCAAGAGAACAATGAACTTTAGAAAGAGACCCGTGAATAGGTAAGAACTTATCTTACAATAGAGGTGTTTTAAGCATAGTAAGAAAGGAAGGACTGGTTTGCAAAATAATCCTAGACTTTAGATTCACCTGCTGCTCAGCTGACCCCTGCGGGATCCAGAGGTGTTATTAGGTACCCCATGCATTTCTTGCTAGAAACCCCTACCTTGGACTAGGCTGACATTGCCCCATATTGACTGACTCTCTTCTTCCTCAACAATAGTTCAGGGCTCCTCTTATTCCAACAGCTCATCAGTAGGGCTATTGCAAGGATAAATTGCAGGTAATTTCATGTCCTGACTCCTTTCCTCTAACGCCTCTATTGTGTATACTTGGTTCCAAGTTATTTATCCTTCATGGAAGCACATTGAATGAATGCTATAGTAAGTGGTGAAAGTGTTGCTGCTGTGGCTTGGATATGGTGTAAGTGTATCTCCCAAGGCTTCATGTGTTGAAATTTAATCTTTATTGTGAGGTAGTAAGAGGGTGGAACTTTATCCAACTGTGGCATTTCGGGGGGGGGGTTGTCTTTGATTAGAATTAGATAAGGTCCTTAGATGAAGTCCCTTTGTTGAATTTTTGTAGCATCAAAAGAAGAGGAAGAGAGGCCAGAAAACACACACACACACACACACACACACACACACAAGCTCCCTATCCCTTGTCTTGTAATGCCCTATGACATCTTGGGACTTTGATAGCAAGAGGTCATCACCTCTCTATTGTTCCTCTAGAACCATGAGCCAAAATAAACTTTTTTGTTAAAACTTCCCCAGTCTGTGATGTTGTGTTACTGGCAACAGAAAATTGGACTAATATAGTTGTGCATAGCCTTCCTTGTATCCCAGAAAAGCAGCCTCAACCCTGAGAGCAATTGAACAAGACTCCTTGGGAGTGAGGTCTTCCCAAACTGGCCCCAGGCTGTTGGCAGGCTCTCTTTCATCCCTGGAAGCAAGGGCACAGGGAGGCCCAAGGAAAATCCAAGCAGTAAGCAGCCTCAAGAACTTCTGCTGAGAGGGGAGAAGACGAAGACGCACGCGCACGCACGCGCACGCACGCGCACGCACGCACACACACACACACAGAGTTTGTTCCTAAAGTGTTCATTTGTCTGGTGAAAATGTGCCTATATCTCACAGACACATACATGCATACATAGGTCTCAGAGCCAATATGATGTGTGTGTGTGTGTGTGTGTGTGTGTGAGTGTGTGTGTGGAGAGAGAGAGAGAGAGAGAGATCAGTTATGAGAATTTAATTACGCATGCAGTTGTAGAGACTGAGACCCATGATTTGCCATCTGTAAGCCGGAGCATCAGAAAAGCCAGTGGACTGTCAGAGTTCAAATACCTGAGAACTAGACAGGCCAGTTAGGTACCACCTAATTGAATAAGTAAGCAAGCCATGTCAATACAATAGACCAACACATTTGTGTCTTTCCACAGTGTCAGCATTGATTAACTAGCAAGAAATTAACAGGCTACACCACTTTAATCAGTGGCAGTTCATTGAGTACTTGTGGGTCACCTGGTAGTCAAAAGTCAAGCAATCACAAGAATTTTTATTTCAATTTTAATTTATAACATCTACAATACTCAACAACACTTTACACAATCATATATATATATTTTTTTTTAATTTTTTTTTTTGAGAGAGAGAAAGAGAGAGAGGTGCTAAGGTTAAGACAGCCATTAGGGTTCAGAAGGCTGAACTGAAAGCAAAGGCAGAGAACATAAAATAATGCAAAGAGCCACAGTAGGTGGTCAGATAAAACTAAAAACTTGTTCTGGGCACAGAACTGTCGAAGGCTAAGGTCTCAGGTCCAGATGAACTGCAGTTTCAGAGTGTCTGCTTGGAGTGTCAGCTTGATGTGTCTGCTTAGAGTGTCGCTTGATGTGTCTGCTTGGAGTGTCAGCTTGATATGTCAGCTTGGAGTGGACTGTACATGGTCTTTATGGGCGGGAGAAACCACACTCTGCTAAAGCCCAGGGATGAGATCTGGAGCTTTATCACTGTGGGTATTTTCCTGGGCAAGGCTCCTGATGACTATAACCAAGTGATGGGCTCAGGGTGCTGCTATGATCAGTCTCTGGTGTTCCTTCTTTTGTGGGCCTCAGATGAGGGGGTTGCTTCATTTGATGCTCTGGTGTGTTAATAAGCCCATGAGCCTGGTTTTTCCAACATAAATTTGATACACCCAAGCATCCATGAAATTCTCATTACTTTGATAAGTCCACAGGTAGTCATTTTTATTGCATGATTTATTTCCTCGTCAGTTTGTGCCTTATGGTTGTGCCAGGCAGATGGTGGTTCAAGGAGTAGAGTCATTTTACCTCAGCACTCAAAAAGTTATAGCTTGCCAGGTGCAGTGGTGAACGCCTGTAATCTGAGGCAGGGGAATCTCGAGTTCAAAGCCAGCTTCAGCAAAAGCAAGGTGCTAAGCAACTCAGTGAGACCCTGTCTCTAAATAAAATACAAAATGGGGGGGTTATGTGTCCTTAAGTTCAATCCATGGTCCCCCCCCCCCAAAAAAAAAAGGTTATAATTTATGGCAAACTACTGCTTTACAAAATGGAGTAACTCAGGTTTAGGCACAGACTGAAAACGGTTGTCCTATACAAGTGGAGTAACTCAGAGCAGGACAACCTGCTTTCCACTCTAGGAAAGCCCAAGAACTGGGGAGGTCCATTTGTTGGGGGTGCTCCTCTAAGTCTGAAAGCCTGAGTATCAGGAGCTCTGATATCTGAGGGCAAAAGATGAATGTCCCAGCTCAAGCAGAAAATATGTATTTTGCAGTATCAGATGACACTCACCCAGCTTGGTGAGGACAGACCATTATCAAT
This sequence comes from Marmota marmota marmota, assembly GCF_001458135.2. NCBI lineage: Eukaryota > Metazoa > Chordata > Mammalia > Rodentia > Sciuridae > Marmota > Marmota marmota. Next base: position 26,482,935 of record NW_026000016.1, on the reverse strand, counting down.
TCAAATGCTAATCTCTCCCAGAAACACCCTCATGCCTTCACAATTGCATCAAGAACTGTTTCATCACTATTTAGGCATCCACTTAGCCCAGTTAGGTTTAGACATAAATCGACCATCACACACACACACACATAGACAAACATGCACACAGTTGCAAGTTATTAAAGATTATGCACACAGAAATACACATGAATATATGCACATCAGGATAGATCATTGAAATCTTCAAAAGAAAATATAGAAAAGTATTATTATCAGCAAATGGAAGGATTTGTTAGAAATTACAAACACTCCTTCCCCATCCCCCTGCCCCCCCCAAAAAAAACACCAACATATCTTATAGGAAAATATTGATATATATATGATTATTTTTATATTTTGAAATTTTGCATGAAAGAAGAAAAGAGACAAGCTGCAGACAGGGAGAAGATGTTTGCAATGCATATAACCACACATGACTCCTATGAATCAGTAAGAATACATACTACCCCTTAGAAAAGAGCTCAGTGGACAGAAAGGCAATTCACAAATGAAGAATTACAAATTATCAAGAAATATATGGAACACTTCTCAAGTCCATGAGTCAGCAAGAAATACATATTAAAAATTAAATAAATATATTTCGATCCTGCATTGGCAAAGAAATTTAAAAGCCTAATAATAGCAAATATTGGCAAAAGTGAGAGAAATGAAAATATTTGTTCAGTGCTTGTGTGAATGTAAATTGGTGCAAACACTTTGGAGAGCAATTTGGTATATGTAGCAAGTTGAAGATATATTTTTAGGCGTTTTGTTATGGATAACTCTTGCATAAGCACATATGAGACAGGGAAAATGTTCAAAGCAGAAGAAATTAAAGTGGTATGTTCACAGCATTTAGGATAAGCCAAAATTCAAAATCTAATGTTGAGTGCAAAAAGCAAGTTGTAAAAGAAGGAGTATGGTGGTGTTATAGTAATGTAAATGCTGTATTTTGTTTATGAATATATCTTTATGGAGAAAATTATTTTAAAAAATTTATGAGGGTGATTATACACCAATCTCAGGATAATGATTGTTTTTTCCCAGAGGTGGGAAATGGGGAGGAAAGCAATGAAAAATGGAGGTTTGAGATGTATTTGATACAAAACAAATTTGCAGAAGAAGTAAATGAAGCCCATGAAACAAAATGTTAACATGTATTCAATCTTTATAATGGTTATATTAGCACATAAATCATGTCTAAAATGAAAGAAAGGAATCATATATATTATATATGTTTAAGTGAATACAGGAAAAAACAAACAAACAAAAAAAAAGATGTGGAGGTCAAGAGTTGCCAATATAGATTAATATCATGAAATTTTAAAAATTGGAATTCTTTTTGAAGACCAGTTTTCCTATTCCACAATTTTGCCAATGTCCGTATGTGCCCTCATAAGCATCTGTCAGCTAGAGCCAGCCTATTAAAAGATGGTAAAAAACTCATCTGCCTAAGATGCATTTACTAATTTTTGGGACTCCCTAGTTGAAGACTAGCTACCTTTTTTAATTTCCTTTACAGCTCTGGAATTTTAAAATATAACTATTTTGGTCTGGTACAAAATTCCTGGCTCAGAGTTGAAGATTTTTTTTTTCTTCTGTGATCTGGAAGACAAAGGAACAGCCAAGTATTTTCCTATAGGTCAGAGAAGACCAGAGCTCCAAACCATCCTGTGTTCTGTAGGCAGAAAAATCCTTTATAGCTCCTATGAAACTGTTTCCAGAATAAAGAAAATAATAAAGCAACAGCAATCACTCCCATGTATTGTCCATGAACCCCTTTACTTATGCTTCTGTTTTTCCATTGGCCCTTTTGAACCAGCTGCTTTTGTTATCTCTAGTTCATAAGTAAGAAAACTAAAAGTTGTTAGGTTTTCATAACTTGTCCTTGGTCAAGCAGCCACTGAGTGTCAAATGTAAACCCCCTGTTTTCTAGTTCGGTTTCTTCCCCTAGCCCATACTACTGCAGTTTGTATGGGAAGCTTCCTGATTTCTGAAAGACTATTGCAAAAAAAAGGGAATTTTAATGACTCTTTTTCTTGATTATTGATTTTTTTTCCCCTTTTCTAGTGCCGATTTCAGGGCTATGAAGAGAGAACATATACAGAGTCCTTATTTCCTACTCAGTCCTCTTCCCGGGCCATGCTCCCTGTTTCTGTGGGCCAGGTCTGTGCTGCTGAGTCCCTGCCTCGGACCTCTGCGACTGCTCAACATTCACATAGCCAGCTGCTCTGCATGCATGCAGATCATGAGCCAGATGCAGACTTTGCCTTGTAGCATGGAGCAGATAGGACAAAAGACTGCAGTAAAATGCTGCGGTTCAAAAACACCTCCACTCTTGAACCATGCATCCAGAAACCTGGAGTCACTGCCAAAACACGTTTCTCCAGAGAGTCCTTCAAACCTAACGCTGCATTTTTCTTCCCTGGAGGAGGATGACCTCAGAGTTGGAGTATGGAGAAGCAGACATTAAATGGGTCGAGTGCTACAGGGATGATTGCAGGTAAGACTGGCCATCTTGCAGGAGGTCGAAGAGAGTTGGAGAGAACTGCATTTTGCTCAGATGCTGAGGGACAAAAGCTAGATCCTAGACCCTGTGTGAGTGAGAAAGCACAAAGATAATCAGTGAGGGGTTTGCCCCTGAGAGATGCTACTGGTCACTTATTAATGACAGGGGAAGGGAGGGGAGCTCAGAACCTCAGCCTACCCTGACAGCCTGACTCTGACAGGGACTTTGACCTTCCCTGGGTTGGGTCATCTGCAGGGTCATCTGCAGGAATTCTGAAGACCTTTTTTCCCTGAAGAGGATGCAGTCACTCCTGTACCCATGGCTGCCTGTATACCACCAACTACTATTGAGTTTCTCCTTTTTCAGGAGCAGGGTACAGAGATTGGTGAGCCCACACATATTTATTATGCATTTCCTTTTTTTCCTAGTATTTTGCTAAGTTCTGTGAAGTTCAGAATTGAGTGCTGCCTCTGTTTTTCCTTATCCATAGAGTTTTGTTGTTTGTTTTCTGAAGGGGGCACTTTTCTAAATTTCAGAAACTTGACAGTTCCACAGAGACCTTGTGTTATAGTTTGGATCTGGAATGTCCCCCAAATGCCCATGTGTTAAAGACTTGGAATCCAGCTTGTGACACTATTGGGAGGTGATGAAAACTTTGAAGTGAGTCATAATGGGAGGACTTTAGATTATTGAGGGTGTGCTCTTGAAGGAGATATTGGGACCCCAGGCCCTGTCTCTACTCTGTCACTTCCTGCCCACATCATGCTTCCACCATAATATACCAGCACACGCCCAAAGCAATGAAGCCACCTGATCATAGACTGAAATCTATAATACTGTGAGCCAAACTAAATCTTTTCTCATTATTAGTTAATTATCTCAGGTATTTTTTGCAGTAATAGAAATTTGCCTAATATACTATTCATTCTAAAGTTAGGTATATATATATATATATATATATATATATATATATATATATATATATATTATAAACTTTCCAAAATACACTGTAAGTTTCCCTGTCTGAAGGAAGACTATAGTGAAAAGTTCACAGTGAGCACTAGTGATTGATCTCTAGATGCAGATATAGGTGGCGTGGAAAATAATGCTGACGAGTCACTGAGTCTGAAAACTATTGTGGCAATCGTTGGTTTCTTAAGGAGGGTCAAGTTTCCAATGTCCTCTCTCTTGAATCCTCACCTTTCTGCTAAGCTCCAGGACTGTATTCATCACTGTCCATTAGACATTTCTGTCTTTTTAGTCCTTCTAACCACTCAAAAGTGAGGTCCTCAAAAGGAAATCCTTCACCTTTCATCTCAAACATCTCTCTTTTTTTCTGTGAAGGGCACCATTGCCACAGGCTGAATAATTCCATAATAATTTCATTCCTATCTCAAACCTTATGCCCCACACTTGCTCCATTGCAAATCTGTCAGGTTTGGTTAAAAACAAACAAACAAAAACCTTCTTACTTCCATCCATCTCCATTTCCATTATCCCCAGGGCTAACTCAGGTCTTCATAGTCTCTTCTTTAGACCTTGCTGTCTCCTAATTGATCTTCCTCCCTCTCATTTCTTCTGCCTCCAAAACATCTCACCACTTACCACATAAATCTTCCTAAAGCAAGAGCCTGATGGTGACACTCCCCTGCTCAGGTGCCTTGAAAGGCTCTTCATGGCCTGTAGTACCAAGAGCACATTCTTTAGCTTGGCCTGTGAGACCCCGTGGTTCTGCCCCCTTGCTTCTAGGCCACTTGTCTGCAGGTTCCTTCAGTCCTCTGTCAAGTGGGTCTTTGCTTAAGCTTTCTATTTCTATCTCTATAGAATGCTGTTTCATCAACTGCAAGCTTTTAAACCATGTTTCTCTTTCAAGGTCATTAAAAATTATTTTCTGCACCAATCCTTCCCTGACCTCAAGCTGGAAAGCAATCCCATTCCTTTGGAATTCCCCTAGAATTTATCCTGTGGCATTCATTGTTGTATTTTTTTTTTCTTTTCTTTTTTTGGGGAGGATTGGGAGGGGTACTAGGGATTGAACTCAGGGACACTCAACCACTGAGCCACATCCCCAGTCCTATTTTGTATTTTATTTAGAGACAGGGTATCACTGGGTTGCTTAGAGACTTGCTATTGCCGAGGCTGGCTTTGAATCCATGATCCTCCTGTCTCAGCCTCCCGAACTGGCATGTGCCACCGCACCTGGCATGTATTTTTTTTCTTATTGTTTCATCCATTTATTCATTCATTCACTCACTAATTCATTCATCCCACAAGTAATGTCTTGATGGAAAAGTTCCATAAGTAGCAAGTCTTGAGGGGAAAAAACCTTGTGTATACCTGTTGAGTTGAATAGGCTTATATTTTGGGTCATTTTAACTCCTATTAGTAATGAAAAAGATATCATAAGTTGCTTGACTTATATGGTATAATGTGGCCATTTTCCTGCAAAATCAATTAGTGAATTAAACTCTGAAATGAAGGGTTCAAATTCACTTTTCTTTCTTTCATCCTCACGAGAAGTTTCTGTCTCATGACTGTTATTGTTTCTTGTGTTCATCATTGAGAAAAACAAGTTCTGTGAATGATACTAACAAGTTGTTCTTCCATGACAATTTTGTCACCTGTTTGCACCTTCTCTTTTTTCTTTCTGGTTCTATCTGTAGATAGAGTATGAAGGAGACCTAATACCATTAAAGGAACCCCTGCTAGAGTAATTCGGACAGGATTTACTTCAAAGCCTACACATGCTTCATCATCACCAAACACTTCTGAAAACATAACATAGTTCATTGTTGTCCCCAACTCATATTTTTAAGGTTGGCTTTGATCCTTCTGGCTGGCATCAGGTAACACTTCAAATCTGAGTGTAACAGGAAAGATGCAATAGTATTTGAGATGCTCTTCAAAGCTCTAAAGTTGCATCATAGTCTGGTCATTGAAGTTTTGCTTTCATTGCACTTTTTGATGGCACAGATAAATATATTTCAAAGATAGTTGATTCTTACTTAAATTTGAATGCAATTCTGTATTAATTGACATCTCAAAGGGAAATACTTTACAAACATCACGATTCATCGCAGCATTGTTAATGTATTCAATAAATAGACCACATTTTAAATGAGCTCCATGAAAGTCATTTTTTCCTAAAAGTGTCATGATTTTTAAAATGAATTTTGTCATTTTAAAAATTTTTTAGGTCTTTTCTTCATTTAGAAATAGTAAGATATGCCTTCAGAATAGTTACATAGTTTATTTAGCCATGGATATTTACTATTTTGTTTAGCTGAAGTAAAATGTATGCTATAAGCTTTCTGTAGAGGACCAAGCTTAAGTTACCTCTATACAACAGAAATAACTCTATAAAATAGAGTTATTTTATTTTTTTCAATTTTGACCAGCTCTTTGCAAATTGAATTGGTACAGCACAGATAAATTGGTACTATACTTGGTAAAATTTCCTTTGCTTGCTATTTTTCTACATGAACAGAACTTTTTTTTTTTTTTAATTTTAGTGTTAGCATAAACTTCCTATGTTTGCTCTTTCTCTATGGACAAAAAGATTTTTAAAAAATCAAAAAGCACAAAATAAACCCAAATAGAAAATATGCAATCACTGATTTATGCTGTTTTCATTTGGGATTTTTCAACTTTACAGTGATACCAAAGCAACACGCATTCAGCCGAAACATATTCACCTTTTCAAATTCATCTGAATTTGCATCTTTTCCTGGGCTAGTGGTATACAGTACAACACTTCCCTGAGATGCTGGGCAGCAGCAGAGAGCCACAGCTCCCTGTCAGCCATTCAATCATGAGGGGAAACACGGGATACTCCATAGTGTCCTGGGTTGCTAAGCTATGATGTTCAGTAGGTTAGATGTATTAAATGCATTTTCGACTTAATAATATTTTTACCTTATGGTGAGTTTATAGAGATGTAACCCTATGATAAGTCAAGAAGCAAATGTTTGTAAAAAATAATTTAAACCTTTATTTAGCTTGCTGCATACATGAAACAACCACAATCATTTTCATTTCTCCCTGATGTCAATTTCACTGAAGGATAGCATAGCATGAATTGAAAGAATAACTCATGGACAATTCTTGTATACTCTCTTAGAGCCTTCTATGTGGCACCATTTAAAGCTAATGGTGTTATTAAGAGTTTTGAAGTTTATATAGTTTTTATTTCCCTTTCACAGAATGCTTCAAACCAGCTCTACTTTTAAAAATTTAAACATTTCTAGACAGGCAGGAGAATTATTTTAAAAGCAATTGAGTTATGAAGGGCTTCAACTGACACTTTACCCTGTTAATCAACTTTTATTGAGATTCTAACATAGACTCAAAATAACCAGTAAATAGCCTAGGCAATATTATTTATGTCAATGAGGAGATTATAATTAAATTGAAAGCAATTCAGCTGATTATGTAGTAGTGGATCACAAAAGTGGTGCATAGTCACAGTGGCCTCGTGTATCTTATAACTTGTGAAGGAGGAAACTGTAGGTAAATGTGAGGAGAGGTAGATTTGCAGAGAACATGAAATATATTCCCAATATTGGGCACCACTTGAGCAAAAGGTAAAGAATGACCATAAAGCAAACAGAAATCCAAAGAGCAGTTAATTTAGTGCCCCCCAGTACTCCTGCATGATTTTGTATTAGAAAGATCAATGATATTCATGACCACACATTCCCTTCCCATTTGCCACTAAAGTGCAACCTGATGGCCTATCCCCCACCAGCCACTGCTGATTGGCCAAGGTCATACATTACCCAAGTTGAGCCAATTAGATTTCTGTCCAAGACACTGAAAGCGGAGGTAAGAAGCGAAACTGTCAGAGTTGATCTCTTGAGAGGGAAGGCTGTGTGGACTCAGGCACTGGAGCTTTAGAACAAGAAGAATGAAGCACACGTTTGGGAAGGAGCTGAGGGAGTGGACTCGGAGAGAAAGAGGGAGCACATGCCAGAGAGGAGTGTGGGCTACAGAGCAAGCCACTGATTAAAGGCTTGACAGTTCCTGAGAAGTCCCTGTAGATTCCCAGAAGTAGATTTCCTTACTCTCATGTGGCCTGAGTGTCTTTTTTCCCCTTGCACTAAATTATAACCAAAGCAATTCTTTCCGGGTGCACTTTATTTTTTATTTTTATTTATCATTGGCCTCTTTCATTTTATCTCTTCTCTCCATCTTTCCTGCGGTCACCTCTGCTGTATATAGATCTCTCTTGTCATTATCCTTTTTTTTTCCTTATTTCTTATCTTTCCTCCCAGTTGATCTGCCAGTACCTTTTCAATATAGTCACTAATGAGGTTTAGTCATTTAATGAGGATGTGGCTACATGTGATTGGGTAATTAATTAGCCAATCTATTAACTAGCCAATCTATTAATTAGTCAATCATATCATATTGGCAGTAGTTTTCATATCTTTTGCACTTGGTTGTTTTCACCATTTCATAATATTTGAGTATTTTTTTTTTACTTAACTTGGATTGAGTATTATTTCAAAGTGCTAAAAGAGACACCCACGATGATTCTCATAAATGAATGCAAAGCTTTTCATTACTTTCCTGAACAAATCAAGAAAATTTAACATTTCTACAAATACAGATAATGTGGGTAGAAGGGGTATAATTTATTTCTACATTAAAATAAGTCACACAGAATGATCTTATTACTTATAAAAAGCTACATTTAAATTTGCTAGGCCATCTATTTCTACCACTGGTCATCATGCTGTTAGTGGAAGAAGACGGAAAGCAGAGACAAATTAGAGATCATAGAAAACCATTCAGGACAAAAATAAACGCATTTAAAAGGTTTCTTTGTTTGCTAACATATTCATTAAGTCATTCTTTCTTTCACTCAAATAAATACCGGTTGAGTGCTTCCAGTTATGGAAGAATATGAACAAGTCATTTTAAAAATGTACAAAGCAGACAGTCTCTGCACTCTTGGGCATTATATGTTTGAGGGCAGAGAGAAAATAAGTTAAAAAAGGAATGTAAAATCTAAGAAGTGTTAATGGGTGCTAAAAAGAAAACTAAAGTCAGGTTGGAGCCAGAGAGTACCGAGAGCATAGTGTGGTTTTTAAATAGTCAGGAAAGATTTCTCTGCTAAATGGACTTTTGAACAGAGACTTGAATCAAGTACAAGAAAGAGCCATGATACTCTCCGGGACATTGTCTGGCTTATCCACAAATAGTTTTTGATCAGATAAAGAATGATGACACTCTACATTTCATGTTGGTCTCATGGAAGGGATCACATCATGAAATATGCTTTGTGCTATGGTTTGGATCTGAAATGTCCCCAATGATCCATGTGTTGAAGGTTTGGTCTCCAATGCTGAAATGTTCAGGGGGTGGAGCTCTAGGGAAGTGGTTGGATCATGAGGGCTCTGCATCATTCGTGGGTTTATTGATGGCACTGTTAGGAGATGGTGGAAACTCTAGGGGGTGGAGCCTACTTGGTGAAAGTAGGTCACTGGGAATGCCCTGGAAAGGTATAATTTATCCCTAGCTCCTTCTTCTCTCTTTCTCTCTCTCTCTCTGTTTCCTAGCTGCCATATTGAGCCATTCTCTTCTGCCATGATGTTTTGCCATCTCTCAGGCCCCACATAGTAGAGTCAGTTGACCATGGACTGAAACCATGAGATAAAACAAATCTTTCCTTCTTTAACTTTTTTTTTCTCAAGTATTCTGGTCATAGAGATGGAAGGCTGGCTAATACACTATATAGTGGGGTATAATGGGTTAAACTGGGTCTTCCAAGAAGATATGTTCAAGTTCTAACACTTGGTACTTGAGAAGGAACCTTATTAGAAATAAATATTTGTAGAAATAATCCAGTTAAGATGAGGCCATACTGGATCAGGGGGTCCCTAAATGCAATGACTGGAATATTTACAGAGAAAGGAGAGGGAGACTTGAACACAGAGATACAAGAGACACACAGTGGAGACCATGTGAGATGGAGGAAGAAATTGGAGTCAGACAACCACACACTAAGGAATGCCCAGGATGCCCAGCAACCTTTGCTGTGGGAAGATGCAAGAAAGAATAGATTGTCCCTAGAGCCTTCAGAGGATGGCCTTACTGATACCTGGATTTCATATTTGCAGGCTCTAGAATTGCGAGAGAATAAATTTCTCTTTGAAGCTACCTACTCTGTGGCAATTAGCTGTATTTGCAACAGAAAATTAAGACAGGGATATGAATCAGGGGACACTCCAGATGGCTTGTGCTAAATGATTTTGAAACACATACATATATGAAAACCACCACCAACACCACATCAGCAACAGTTTATCTTAAAAAAAAACTATTATTACGGATGTATAAAAATATAATTATTTAGATGAGAACTACTGGAAAACTTAAGATTGCTTTATTTATATGCTTATTAATCAACCATTGTGGGCCATATAAGGCCTTTCCAATCTTGCCTCCCACTACCATACATACCCCACCATATATAAGGTAGGATATACTTGTGACAATGAAACGTTGCTTCCATCCTTCCTTCCTGAAGTTTTCTTCTTCCAGTTGACCAGGGTCCAAGTATTTGTCCTCCTTAAAGCAGTTCTCCCTAAAGCAACAGTGCTTCATTTAGTATTGCCTCCAAATGAAAATGCATTTCAAGACCTGGGTTCAGGTGCTCCTGACAAAATGATTGGTTTAGCACTACTCTATAAGAACAAAAGAAATAACCATGACATCCTGTGACCTCCAGATGAGCAGGGTGGAAACAATGAACAAGTTGGAGGGAGAGCCAGTTTTGACTCCAGCAAATGATAATTCATCATGGTTAGCTTTCCTATGCAAAACTCATGCTTGGGGAGTTCTTTTTTGTGTGTGTGTGGTAAACATATCCCTTTTCTGGGCAATATATTTTGTATGTTGATGTTTGTCACAAGCTGTCCATGGGTTGCTTGTAGGTCACTGCACATGGAAGCCTAGTGGATAGAAACATCTGGTGTTTGGAAATGACCAGTGGGTCATTTTCTCTGGTCAATTGCCCAGGGACAGTGTGAATTTCTATTCCACTCTGCCGTGGCCCACACAGCACCTGAGATGGGTGTGACTTGCCAAGGTGTCAATCAATCTGCTGACTGCAAGACATCACAAAGCAAGACTCTGCTCTTGAAACCTTATCCCTGACTTTGATGTACCCTCTAAAAGAAACCACGGGAGCCATTTTTCTTTGTCAAGTTCCAGAACCCATGTGGACTAGATCTATCAGGGGCTTCGTGTTTGTAAGTATACTTCTGAATATGTGTGTTTTGTCACTCACTAATTATTTGAGACTTTAAGTTTTAGGGTGACTTACATTCTCTTGGGCAGGAAGAAGAATCCTCTACTGAGATGCTGGCTGTCATCCCTGTTACAGATATTGCAATCAAATCATCGTGCAGTTCAGGTCAACAGAGTTTCCTGGAATTCTTAATGGTCTTATATTTCTTTCACCTTGACAAAAGAGAGTAATCTACATGGATGTTCACAATCTGTTTGGGGCAGTGTAGTAGCTTGCACCCTTATTCATTATCCATGTTTTTTGTCATGTTACCCTGTACTTCCTCCCACTAGAATCAGATGGAATTTCTGCTCCATTGATCCTGCTTTGGCCAATAGGATGTTGACAGGCATAAGAAAGTTCTATTTTGAGCTTAGACCAGAGTAGTCCTCACCTGCTTCAGCCCATCCCTCTTAGGTTTCTTCCAACACCATGAACAAAGCATGCCATAGATCATGATGGTCCAAGGGGGACTTACACATGCAGAGGAACTGAGCTCATACTCCAAATTGGAGTCCATCTTAAAAGAAATCATGCTGAAATATTCAATCCGAGATCAACTAAAATACATTAATTAAGATGAAAGATTGCTTTAAACTATTGAGTTTGGGATATTCATTATGCAGCATTCTTTTGACAATTGCTGACAAATACAGGGGTGAAATATTATAGAAATTCATCATAGCAATAGCTATTGATGATTTGGTTATGGTCATGGAGAGGGACTATAGTATTTTAAAAGGAACTAAAGAGAGCATACAGGGAACTGTTCTATTGTCGATGGTATAACATCTAGAAATCATCCACTTTTCCAAGCTTGTTCTATTCACCATTAAATACATCCATCTCTTGGAGAATACCATGTAAAAAATATTTGAAGACTTAAGTGTTATGTAAACACCTGCTTGTTATTAAACATCATTCACTTAATCATCATCATCATCATTTTGTGGTATGTATTATGTATTACGTGGATAATAGGGATGAAGGGATGACCAGGATTGTGATAATCAGCTTTAAGATAGGATGTTAGGTATAGGGTAACATTTCCTTGTAGTAATATGAAAAATTTAATGGTAATAGCTAGGTTTATATTGCCCCTCATATTTATTAGCTGTTGTCTCATACCTCAGTTTAATATTTTTTTCTTTTAAAATTCAGCTAATGTTACATTCAGAAAGATGTAGACAATCAGATAAGAGGATGAGTTCACCAAAAAGAGAGAAGCCTAGTTTAATCCTTATCTGTAAAGCATTGTCACCATTTCTATACACAACCACATGATTATATTTCAAGGACTCGAGTTTATTTCTGAAGCAAATGTTTACATTTTCAGACAATCTGCTTGAAAACATTATTAGGCTTGGAGTGAGAATCTATCAGTTGCCTTCATAACTTTGAAGTCCATAATTTTTCTACAGAATCTTCCAGAAGGAGCTTGACTCTGACTACACTGGAGACCTGGTAAAGCACTGTGGAGACAGCTGCTGGGGAAAAATTTGCTGAGCTTATCAGATGGCATTACGGAAGTCTTTTATTCACTTATTCATCCAACAAAATTGTATTAAGCTCCTATTTCTTAGAAGAGTTTATTCTGATCTCTGACATAACTGTTGCTTTGAATCACTTGTGATATCTGTTTCTCACTCATAGGAAATTGGAAGTCATTTCCCTCTCTGAAGAGTAGTACTCTAGTGAGAGGATTTGGATTTGTGTTCTCCTCCTAGAAAATACCAAACCTGGAACTTTCTACCAGTGACTTGAAAAGGTGAGTGTATGGTTTTGGGCACCTGTCACAGTTCTGGAGTAATTCAGTCAGTTAAAGGGGGAGGACTTTATTGGGGTGGGCAGAAGCATGGGCTTTGAGAGCACTTTCTATAGGTTGCTCTTTTATTTCTTCCCTTTTCCAAATCCTGGCCTGTGGATGTGAGTGGTGACTTAAATGAACCATAAAACATCCCAGAAAAAAATCTGTGCTGAAGGAGGCAGCAAGGCATTGAGATGAATGGATTTGGGAGCTGTCTGAGTAGGGGAGAGATAGCACCTAATATTTATGGGGCCACAAAACTCCCATGTGTTCTGAACCTATGAATCTAGAGAAGTGTCACCCAGTCATCAACCCTGGACTCTCCACTGGCATTTATCAAAGTCATGCTCCCTTCCAAATGTGGATGATGGGACAGAGCCAGACAGTTCATCCTGAACTACATTGTCATAACTCTTGTTGCTTCCTAAGTGAAAGGATGTATTTCATCTGCATGAATGCTTTGCATTTTCTTTCTTTCTTCCTTCCTTTGTTTTCTTTTCCCTTCCTTTCCTTTCCAAATAAAACTTCCATTTTCTCATTGCCTAAGAAACTCCTCTAGATATTAAGAGGCCAGAGGATCCCAACATAGTCTTACAAACAGCCACAGAAATGGCTTTTACCTACCAGAACGTTGCTAAATTCAACAGAAGCAGCTGTAGAAAAGCAGAACGTGTCTTATTGTTTTCAGAAGACCACAGTCTGAACCAAAATTTATCACTTAGCAATTTTTTGGCTTTGAGCTAGGTTTACTCTCTCTGACCCAGATCATCCTCATTCTCATCTATAAAATGGGTGCATAAATCCCTCATCTAGTTTTTAATTTCATATAATCTGGGTTCTTTCTATGTACCCAGTGCTGTGTTACAATCTGGGATGTATTTGTCAGTTTTCCTTCATTGTAACAAAATACCTGAGGAAAATAATTTTAAAGGAGGAATGGTTTATTTTGCCTCATGGTTTCAGAGATTTCAGACCTTGATTACTTGGCTCCATTGTTTCTGGTAAGGCAGAACACAAAGGTGGACAGGGTAGATGGGGGCAGAGGAAAGCTGCTAATTTCATGGCAGCCAGGAGGCAGAGACATAGAAAGAGAGATAGAGAGAAAGAGAGGAAGAGACTGGAGGCAAAATATACCCTTCTTTCTCCAGTGCCTTACTTCCTCCAGCTAATCCCTAACTCCTAAAGTTTCTATCACCTCCAAATAGCCTTTAATAGACTATTAGTTTGTAATAGGCTATTACATCAAGTTAACTTAATGTTACAAATCTGTCAATGGTCAGAGCTTTCACAATGTAATCACCTCCACAAAACCCTGCCTCTAAGCATTGCTGGATAGGGGAATCAAGCTTCTGGAGGACATTTCAGATCCAAATCATAACAGGCTAAAACTGGACCAAACACTTCACGGTCTTACTCCCATGGAGGTAGAAAAATAGTGCGCACGTAGGATAAATGTGAAGATCGTGAAGGAAAAGTGCAACACACGACAGAAACAAGAAACAGGAAATCCTCCAGTTCTGAAGAGTCTGGGGAGCCTCCCCGAGGAAGTGCTGTTTGAGCAGAGATAGGAAGGACAAGCAGGGGGCTGTTAGATATTGGGATGTTGGGAAGATTCTAGGGAAAAGCATGTGTGAAAGGGGAGGAAGGGGCAAGCAACTGCACAGGCTATTTAGAATATGGTGGTGTGGGAAAATTAAGAGAAAAATTGCACTTGGTAAGTACCATCAGGATCTCTCTGGAGCCAGAAAACATCCCTCAAGAGACCCCCATTAAAAGCACATATATCCTCTAAGCTAACACTGTTTATGAGGTTCATTTCTGGGGAAAAGGGCCAATGGAAACCTGGATAATAATCACAGTGGGAATAAAACCATGGTCCTTCCCCCATCTCTGATATCTTGGCCTTGTCACATTCTGGAGTAATTCAGGCAGTAAAAGGAAGACTTGATTGGAGTGGGCAGAAGTGTGTGGGCAGTGAGAGCACTTTTGGTAGGTTGCTGTCTTCCTATGTATATGATGCATTTTCCTCCTGCAACCCACTGACCAGTGTTTCAAGCCAGACACAGTCTTCCAGCTTACCTCATGAAGGGGGAGAGCCCAATCTGGCCAGGCACACCTTTAGAGCTGGGAGAAATCTCTACTCTGCATCTCTCTGTGTCTTGCAGATTATTATAAATTATCATACATGGACATCTGAGCGTGGGTCTTCACAGGCGTGGATATGAACTCATCTTTGCTCAGAGTCATGCTACAATTATAAGACATAATTCCTGGAAATTACAAGAAGTATTTTTTTTTCTTTTTGATTCTGGAATCTCCAAGGAAGGGCTGTAGGCATTTAGAGCAGGGAGGGGTAAATGATTTTCTTCTTTATAAAAGAAGATAGCAAGTATTTTTAATTGGAGAGACTAAATATTTTAGTCTTGATAGACCATTTGTGTTTGTGACCATATATTTTCTATTTGTTCATTCTTGTGTTACAATTTTTAAAGATGTAAATAGCTTTCTGGATTCACCTAAACAGAAACTGGCCAGAGGCTGGATTTGGCTTGTAGGTCATAGTTTGCCATCTCCTAATCTAGAGGAAAGCTGGACCAGAGCCAGAGAGCCCAACCTGAGAAGCCTATTCTCGTTCACATCAATAAATGTCAAGTAGAAGCCGTATGACTAACAGGGTCCATTTATTTTGCAGTTTATGTGGGAAATAGCTCTTTTCTCAGACTTTGCTTAGACTCTACTTGCAAGCTAAGAGCCTGTCTTACTACAGCTTCATGAATGAGAAGAACATTCACAAAACTCCCTGCTTGTAGGAGGACAGATTTTTATTTATTGCAACAGCAGAATTCAGAATATATGGTTTGGGGCTGTTCCTCCAAGCAACAACTCCCACGAGGTGACACAAAGGGGTCAGATGATGCTGCACATGTATTGGCTTGCATTGCAGGAGAGGAACCCTGAGAGTTTGGAACAGAACCCTTTATGGTGGGCAGTAAGCCTGCTTGCCCTTTCATCCAGAGGAAACCGCTATATCTATTATCCCAGTCTGTAATCAAATCTGCTTTTTGCTCTGGAGGGAGTCACTATATCTATCTTCCAAGATTGTTACAAACATGTTGGAAAATATAATCTAGGGGAAAAAAAAGACTTACTTGTAGGACATATAGAAATACAAAAGATCTGTGGAAATTGTCTTTCAACAGATGACTAGCATCTATTTACAATAATATGACAGTCCACCAATTCTGGAAAAATAAAGCATCATATAAGCCATTTCTGATGAAAGTGATGTTTTTCCTAGTGTTCTTTGTTTGTTTTTCATCTAAGGACAGATCTAAGATCCAATCTTAAGATTATATACTCCTATGGTAACTAAATACTTTAATACAGAGGATTCTTGGCTCCAAAAGCAAAAGAAATGAATAAAAAAATAGAATGACTCATTTGGGGAATTTTTAGCATCATTGAAATTTAAAGTATAAGCAGAAGTACTCTTTAAAGAGAAATTAAATGATCATTCCCTTCAATAGGCAGCTTGTTTTTCCTTCCATTGTGCTCAAGTGATAATCAATTTGGCAGGATTAAAACAAGAAACCAGTGGGAAAGACTTGAGTATGGTTCATGAGTCATGGGGAAAAACAGTAGAGGACAGCAGGCATAAATACACATGATTTAATGCAATACACTAGGGGCCAATCAATGCCTTATTCAAGAACGAAATAAAAAGCCAATAATGACCAGAGCAATTGTAGTACTGAAAAAAGAGGCCCAGAAAGCATCACTAGAGAATTCCATGTGTATTAGTCAGACTTCTGTTATTGTAATAAATACCTGAGACAAATCCATTTAAAAGTAAAAAGGTTTATTTTGGCTCACAGAGTTGAAGGTTTTAATCTATAAACCAGTTGGGCCCATTATAGACTGAGGGACACCCAAGAACCAAATAAGAGCACTGTGTTAATGATTCTGGTCAAGAGGAATTTTCTTTCTCTTTTCTCTTTTAACATTGTTGCTAATTGCATTTTAAAGATGTTTCCCAGTATCACACAACTTTACACAATAATTTTAGTTTTGAAATTAATGTGCAGGTGAACTTTGGTAGTCTGTATATTTTTATCATTGTTTCATTTCTATTTTAATGATGCATTCATCACACAGTTTCTACAAACAACAACAACAACAAAAATAAAACCACTCTGCTTAAACTTCAACAAACACATCTATACATACAATATCAAAATCATTATGAAGAACAGGCGCAGCGTCCTGCTGAGAGGTAGAGCCGCCCCCTCCCCCCGCGCCTGCAAGGTAGACGGAACTGTGACCACCCACAGAACAGGCCCAGCGGCCTGCTGAGAGTCAGAGCCGCCCCCTCCCCCCGCGCCTGCAAGGTAGACGGAACTGTGACCACCCACAGAACAGGCCAAGCGGCCTGCGGAGGGGCAGAGCTGCCCCCCACCCCC